>NW_018743212.1:6242212-6388981 GCF_001683475.1 Chenopodium quinoa | reverse complement strand
AATGTGGCATTTACCTACCCGGTTAGCTCCCGGTGTAGTTTACCTCAATTTATTTGGGGCAGAGATTTGGTGGGAAACCCGTTCGATGCGTAATCAAACTAAATAAGCAATTTATTTAGCTATTTATTGGTTGGTTGTGTTGTGTGCTTGTAAATAGGTGCAACAAGGTAAGTTGTGTATTAAGAGGATGAAAGCATGTTAGTGTGTACTGTTTATGCTTATGTACTCAGCTTTGCTGATTGTGTTTGTATGTTTGTTTGGCCTTATCTTTATCTTGGCCCTACGACGACCCATTTCTAATAGCGAGTAGTGGGGACAAAGTAAAGAGAAGATTTTCAGGTAATGAAGCATATTCATGATGGGTATGAGTGAAGAGCGAATCATGCTTAGTTTTTATAAGAATATAATGTGGTTTATTGTTTTGATTATCATATATTTTGCTTGTAAGGCTAACACAAAGGTTTTAAAATTCGTTTTAGGTTGATAAGGGCCTACAATGGTTCCAAGTTGTAGGTTGACTTCATTTGACTTCGTTTGACTTTGGTTTGACTTTACTTTCGTTGGGTTTGACTTTTTTAGTTAGCTTGTTTAGAATGATTTTTGAAGTGAGTCTTCCACTCTGAGTGTTTGATAATTGCCTTAGCCATTTTCAAGGTGGTGGTAATGTTTTAGAATTTCCTATTTCGTATATTAAAAAGAGCAAATCAGGTATTTTAAAGGAAAGGAATTTCTAGGGTGTTACAAAGATGCTTGAAATTTCTAGGGTGTTACAAAGATGCTTGAGGCAACCCTTGCTTCACATATCACAGGGTCCTTACGAGCTACGATCAATAACAATTTGAAAACAGCCTATATTATATCATTTTTTATCATCTATTATTCTATCATTTCTTCTATTGACAATGTGATTGACTTAACTAATTCTATGATTAATATATACTCCTATCAGGCTATCAAAATCTCTTTTAACATTCAGGCTTGATTGTTAACCAGCCCAATCAGCAACACGAAACAGGGCCTCCATTTATTGATTTAATTTCCTTTATTTTTTTGACACACATCATCAAAGCTTAGCTTTTTTAAACCATCAAGTTTGCAAGATCATTACAAATCGCCTCTTGTAATTCAAGAGGGTACTCTTCTAGCCAATGACGACATTCAAATAAATTGCAACTTAATTTAGCTCAACTATAAGCCACTACATTTCCTACTCTCTTGATAAAGGAGAAAGAAACCGATCTACAATCACTAGTAAGCATACGAATATCCTTCAATACATAGCCAAACTCATTCGGAGGATTGACACCTTTCTTCAATTGATAGTACATCTTTATGTTGTCAGTTTCAAGCACAAGGTCATTAAAGCTTGCTTGTCTTGCAATTAGAACACTCTGTCTCATAGCCATAGCTTCTCCCACATCCACTTCAAACTGCCCCTTAATACATGAGCAATAAGCCATCACAACGTCCCCAACAACATCACTCAACACAACGCCAATGCCAAGCTGTTGCTTCTCCCACGAAATGGCATCAGTGTTTAGCTTATAAATACCTGCATCGGGAGCTTTCTAGACTGATTCAAGCTATTGTACCAGGTGTGAGACAACAGCCTTTTCCATAGCAAAAGCATATTCTCCAACCAAGCTAAGATCCTTATGTATAATTTCAGCATCTAGCTTTCTTTTCTTATCAAAGGCCCACTTATTTCGCATGAGCCAAACACCCCATGCAAGACATCAGAACACATCCCACCACTCAACTTTTTTAATTTTTTCTTTCATTTCAGATGATGGGTGGGTGCCAAATGGATTTCCAATTAAACGCTCGCTACTCAGTTGAACCAGAGGCTCTATCTCGTTCATCATCCTTAATCAGCATATTATACGCGCTCTGACATTATAACATCCATCCTTCAAAAAATGCCAAGACCACCCATCATCCTCCTTGAACATAGGAATAGCAATGCTCTACATATGTCCCCCACTTCACGCTGCGTGAAATGCTCACTAAGCATATTAACATTTACATCCTGTCATCCCACAGTTCAATTATAAAAATTGGAACATCATCCCCTGCTTCCTTTGGTGACAGAACACGAAAATTGGGGAGCTTTGGCACCCACAGGTCATCCCAAATTTTGGCAGTACAACCCTTCCCAACCGTCCTTCTTGCCCCTTTTACAACCATTCCTCACACTCAATTGGATCTCCAAAAATAAAACTTGAATTGGGAGCAATTTTAACATCAAAATAATTCGACGAGGGAAAATATTTGCCCTTTAAAGCGCGAGACATAAGCGAATTTTCATTGGTCAAAATTCTTCAAGCCTATTTAGCAAAGCATTGCTTTGTTAAAAAGTTGCATATTCCGAAACCCCAAGCCGCCATTATTTTTTTGCACAATACAACTTATTCCAAGCCACCCAAGACACCTTTCTTTCTTCGCCTTTTTGACCCCAAAAGAAATTCCTACACATTTTCTCCACCTCATTAAGAATGCTTACTGGAATCGAGAAACATTGCATCACATAAGTAGGAATAGCCTATGCCACTGCCTTGATAAGAATCTCCCGCCCCTCCTGAGACAAAATTTTTCCTTCCACCCTTGAGCTTTTTCCAGACTTTGTATTGAATACTATGAAAAACGATTTTTTTAGAACCCCAATGTACGTTGGGAGGCCTAAATATTTTTCGTGTCCCTCGACGGCCTTAAAGAATAAACTTCATCTAAAGCAAATTTTTCTTTTCACGATCCACGTTTCAAACTAAAAAGACACCTCCAATTTCTCCATATTCAACTTTTGGCCTGATGCTATCTCATAGGTTGAAAGAATATCCAGCAGTTTGTCAGTTTTATCCTCATTAGCCTGAACAAAAAGGAGACTATCATTTGCGAAGAACAAATGCGAGATTGGCTCAACGTGTCTCCCAATTTTAACTCCACGGATGATCTTTTTTCTCTCAGCATCCCGAAGCAGAGCTAATAACCCCTCCGCACACATAATAATAAAAATGGTGATAAGGGGTCTCCCTGTCAGAGCCCCCTACTTGTTCTAAACACCCGGGACGGCTGTCCATCCACCAACACATCAAAAGATGCAAAAGTAATGCAATTCATAATATTTACAACAAATTTTTCCGGGAATCCAAATTTAATCATCATTTTCTCTAGAAACCCCATACTACCCTGGCACAAAAGCTTTGCTCATATCCAGTTTCAAACCAAGGTAGCCCTGTTTGCCTGTCTTCTATTTCCGTAGATAATGAAAACATTAATACGCCACTAGAATGTTGTCTGTGATTAGTCTTCTCTTAACAAAGCCACTCTGCGACTCACTAATAATCGTAGGTAGTACTATTTTTAGCCTGTTTTTCAAAACCTTTGGACACAATTTTATACGATACAGACTAATAGGCCTATAATCAACAAGAGATTCACACTCTTTTTTTTGGGAATTAAAACAATGTGAGTCTGATTAATAGTACCTATATCACCTACATTATTAAGAATATTCAAGACTTTTTCCACTACATCACAACCAACAATATTCCAGAATTTTTTGAAAAAGATCGCAGACATACCATCAGGGTCGGGTGCTTTTGTAGGATGCATTTGGAAATAGTGCTTCATGAACTTCATCACCAGTAAAGGGTTCAGCTAACTAAACATGTTGAGCTTCCGATATCTCCGTATTCACCTTCTCTACCACACACTCTACTTCCCCATGGCCATTGGACGAGAACAAATCAGCAAAATGATTAACAAAAACCTCTAAAATATGTTCTTCTTCATTATAGACATTACCCGCAGCATCTTAATGTCTCGAACCAGATTTCTTGCCTTTCATTGACTAGCTTTTTGGTGGAAAAAAGTTGTATTATTATCTCCATTTAAAAGCCAATCTTGTCTGCTTCTTTGTTTCCAATATAGCTCTTCTCTATTTTCTAGCTCATCCGTTCAATCATCTAACGCTCTCATTAGGGATATGATTTCATCAGTATGAGTTTCCCCTATTAAGGTCTCCATATGCGCCCGAAAATCTTTCATCTCCTTGAAAAAAATCACCGAATTTATTACGACTCCAAGCACTCAAGTTCATCGAAGTATGGGCGATTTTTGAACAAATATCACTCTCTCCATCTAGGAATTTGCAGCAATGTCTCCACAAGTTTCATCCCTAAGCCATATCTCCTCAAATTTATATTGCCTGCACTTCTTTTTCCATTTTTTGCTTACCGATTCCCTTACTTATACACATTAGCAAAAGGCAAATGATCAGATTTGCGCTTCGAAAGGTGAGACACAAGTGCGCTGCTGAACATCTCTTTCCATTCCCTATTTGCTAGAAACCTGTCAATCCTCTCTTGCAAATTCTTCTCCCTCCCCTATTATCAGTCCATGTGTAATCATGTCCTACATACCCCAAGTCTTCAAGCTCGCAAAAATCAATTGCATTTCATAGAAATTTCGGCCACTTCTACATTATTGAAATCCCTCCATCCCTTTTTTTTCATTCGAAGTGAGCATAAGATTAAGATCACCCCCACACAACCATGACCCTATATGGTCATTAAAAAGCATCTCAAATAACTGCTCGATTTTGTGCTTTTTTTCCTCCTCCGGATGACCATGTAGCCCTGTAAACCTCCACCTTCAAGAATTTTCCACACTCACCCACGCATCAATATGATTAAGAGAGAAATACTTAATCTCAACATCAAAAGCTTCCTTCCACATCAATACTAGCCCACCGCTCCTCTTTCTCCCACACCCTTCACAATCAACTGCTAGCATGTTGCTAAATTTAAGCTTTTTTTTTTTTTTTTTCTCCAATTCATGAGATTTTAGCCTTGATTCCGACAAAAAAAAAAATCATTTGGGGTTTTTCTAGAAAAACGACATTTTTTAGCGCTATAACCACCGAGGCATTCCCCAACAATTCCACGAAAGTATGTAATCCTTTGTTCACCGAGAGCCTAAGGTGTGGGGCTCGCCACATTTTGAGTCAAAGTAGCAACCTTTCTGTTTTTGTTTTGGTCCATCTAATCAGCTTCATCTACCATCATAGCATCGTCCTCACCTTCTATCTCCCTCTCCCCTCTTTTATAAACTGCCAGATTTTTTTCACCAACTTCTCTTTTTTCTCCTCTTAAAAGCATTACTTTTCTTAATCCTCTACCCTTCTCAATAGGCATTAACATACTACCCTTCTCTAGTTTTTCATCCCCATTAGGCTCCAGCATTTCTTCTTTGCTCCTCTCCCTCACAACTTCTATTCTATTCTCCACACTCACTTCTCATGGCCTTCAACATTTTAAGGCCTAGCACTCTCTAAGATAACCCCTTCTTCTAACCCAAGTATACTCTCCTTTTTATTATGCACCCCTTCCCCACTCTCTACGCCCTCACATATCTCCCCTCCCATTTTAGTTTTCCCCTTCCTTCCCATCACATCACCTCCCTTCACCCACCCTGGGCATTCCAACCATCCTGAGCACAAACTTTGCGCCACTACTATCAGCCACTGCCCTTAATTCAACCTCTTGACTCCGTTGAGAAACCATATCATGAGTATATATTGTTTTGTGTAGCAGGTGAGGAGAAGATTAATTTTCTTGCTGCATCTACCGGCCCCAACTTAATAACATGTGGATCATTATATGAGGTAATTTTTTTATTTCCCGTCAAAAGCCTTAGCTTGACTATCCATGCTTTCTCGAACTCTCTTTCACCATATCAACTCTAGTTCTTTTTCTTAGAGACGCACGTAGCCATGGTCCATATTGATAGACCATCTTCATATCACACACCCTCCTTTGCTTATTCTTTATGTTGGCATTCTTTTTCGGTATGATCAATCCTCCCGCAAAAGAAACAAAAGCCTGTCAATCGTTCATATTTCAAGTCAATCCAACGAGATTGATTTTTTCCACAAGCTAGGAACAAACCCCTTCACAATGGCTTCTTTATATCTACCAGAACCTTAATGCACATACATTCTCCCTAGCCTAGGAGGTCTGAGTCATCCAATTCGATGAATCCACCTAGAAATTCACCTACATCATACATTACAGCCACTGAGCGTTTTTTTAGAGGAACGTCCAGTAAGTGTACCCACATAGGTGTGCTTCTGAAATTAATTTCTGATGGTTGTTCATCCCCTTGTACTTCCTATAAAATGAGCAATTTTTCATCAAAAAACAAGGCCTTCCTTCAAGAACACGTTCTTTGCCTTCCTCACAAAAGAATTGGAAAACAAATAAATTCATCTCAACAACCCTAATTGCAAATTCTTCCTTCAGTTTCCACACATTCATTAGGGTTTGTTTCATCGCTTCCACATTGTACAGTTTAACAGTCCACAATTTCCCTACCAAGGTAAAATGCAATTGCGTTTTAGTATCATCAGTTACAAATTCAACATAATCACCTCCTAAGACTACCCCCGTCATCATCTGTTAAGCGTAATTTTTCCCATTCTTTCACAAGATCGTCTCCTATTCTTGCTTCGATTAGTCACCCAGCAAAAGGAATCAAGAAATTGAAAAGATCATACAGAAATTGTGCGAATTTTGGAAAATAACTTACTCGAACCATAGCACGGGACTTAGTGACTCACTCTCCCTAACGAGGGACTTTTAAGATTATTAAAAAGTTTCTTACTTTTCCCATTGATTTGGTTTCCTTTATTATATTAACATAGCTTACAAAGTTACAACTATTTAGAAACTTACAATATATCATATGAAGAATGTAGAGTACCATTTTTTTGTATTTTTTTTTTAAAAAAATAATTACTTTCATATATTCTCGTTATATCATGTCCCATAATTGGAGTTATTTTACATTAAATTTTGAGGATTTCATTATTGCAATTTGACTTATATACAATATTTAGAACGTACTAAAAAAGAAACAAAATAATTTTAAAATTTTACGTTTAAAGTAAAAATTGGGGCCTCATATTATCATAGGCGAACATGGCCTCTATAATTATCGAGACGGGCTTGTTTATAATCAAACCAAAGGTGAGTAATCTGTTGGACGAAAAAGCAAGCGACAAAGGGATTAGTGATGCATTATTTATTATTTATCATGACAATAAGTTCTTTACAGATTTCAAAATCTAGTTGATAGTTGACTCAACGTACGGAAATGGCGGGGTTGGATAATTTTTAACCCCCTTTACTCCAAGTAGGAAGGGAGCAATGATTATCAGCATAGAGCAATTGATTCATCATACGCCTCTAGCACAATTATGAAGGAATGTTATAATACGTAGTAATGAAAACAATAATCGAAACTATGATCTCAAAGTTGGGATCAAATACGTGAACCAATAATTTATCTCCTTAATCGTCCATCTTAATCCTCTCCTTCCATTTCACGGTATACAATTAATGTAATACTAGCTTAAGCCCCGTGCCATGCACGATAAATCTTATTTTTTTTAAAAAATTAATTATATCTAACAAATAAATTTGATAAAACATACGCAACAGATATATAGAAACTATATTGTCATAATCTTTAATAAAAGGCAAAGTAAAAGTTTAATATTTTTTTAGATATGTAATAGTAAATTCTCCGGAAACAAAATTGTCATTTGTACGAATTTATATTTAATACTTAAATTGAAAAAAAATAAATTATTATTGGTATTTGAAAAAAAAAAAAGTGATATTTTAATGTTATTTCTTATATATCAATTATGTGAATCAATTTTATTATTACTTTTTGTTGGCAAAATCTTATAATACTCCATATAAAAGATAATTAAAAAATAATTGGAATAATATTTTAGCCTTTTAGGTAAATGTGTATGGAAGAATTGAGGACACCAAATAAAACGAATTACATTTATTATAAATATAATATAAAATATTTGAAATAATATTATTATTATAGTGGTATTATACAAATATTCCAAAAAGTAAAGATTTTGACTAAAAAGGGAGGAGGAGTTTTAAAGGGAAAAAACAGTACCCGGATGTGACACATGTTACCCCCAGTGTATGTTTTAATATTAAGTTATTGATTGATGTGCAATCCCAACATCTTCAGTTTCTTCTTAACTCATTTAATTCAAGGCATCTTTAGTTTTCATTTCCCTTAATATTACAAAGTAGGTACCATTCAATTAATTTAAATAATCAAAACATTTTACATGTGACTGTAAACCGATTAAAAAATAAGGTCAACCATATATACATGCACCTATGCAACTAATATGCATTATGCAAGCATATCAATTGCACAACGCCTCGAAATGTTGGGGCCCAAAATTTTAAAATTGTTAAAAGGATTTAGTACGTAGAATCTTGCAAAGATTGTTCATGTTTTTGTTAATAATTATTGGTAGACTAGACGATGTCCCACGCTTTACTTTGAACATTTGTAAAAAGCATAAGCTAACGAAACTCTCGGAGTTATTGAATAAGATAATTACAAATATAATGAATTACAAATCAAGACGTGATTTTGACAAATATTTTTAAATTAATACTGTTTTAGAAAATATTTTAAATGTTTATCTAACGCCTTAGATTCGTTCGTTAGCAAGATTTTTTGTAAAATTGTACGTAATTAAATGGATAGAAAAATACATTCTTTGTTTTTCTTTCTATCTATTTTTTATTTCCTCCGTGTTTTGATAAAGTTTACACTTTGACTGCATAAGCAATTTAATTGACTTAAATAAAATAAGAGGTAAGTAGAGTAGTTGGAACATTAAAAAATTGTACAAGAAATATAGTGAGGTTAATAGTTTATTATAAAGTAATGAATGTGAGAGGAAAGAAATATTTAAAAAAGGTAGTAGTGGGTTTGGGTGTGGACCATAAAACGAGAAAAATATAATATTAAAATGTTATTTTTTTTGTCAAAAAAAAGAAGTGTAACACTTATTAAAACACGAAGGTAGTATACCTTTTCATCAAACCTTTGAATACATTAACTTGCTTGTGAATTGTACGATTTTGATTTAATTCTCTATATCTTTTGGGGGGTGGGGTGGGGTAGGGTGGGGGGATCTATATATGAAAGAACCAGCAATTTTTTTTGTACTCTTAGAGTACCATGCACTAGGTTATTTAGGTTGCGTACATTTCATGTTATTCTGATGTAAATTTATTATTTCAATTTATATATATATTATTTTAGAATTAATTATTTGTTATTCCGTATGGGCATGTGATTTAAAACTTTTTTATTGTATGTTATTATTCTCTAAATTATATGTTATTTGATTGAAAACTTTTAGTTACATAATATTATACTTGTATGTTATGTTCACCATATTCATCTCTACTAATATTTTGGTTCTATTTATTTTCTTTTCTTGCCTTCATAATTCTTTTGATTTTGTTCTCTATTTTTATTTAGCTACTTCCTGTAAAATAAGTTTTAAACAAAATAATGCCAATTTTTGGCAAAATAATACAATGTTTAATTAATATAATAAAATAATTTATATTAAAAAAAATACCACCAAGTGTAAGCAAAATAACCTCATACTTAGAAAGATCAATGATTTAAACCAAATTAGCAAAAAGGCTAATATAATAAATAGCACAATGTTTATGCAAAATAACATTATAGTTTAGCAAAATAATATAAGGTTCAATCCAAATTGACATAATGTATAAACAAAATCACAAAGGGACTCATATAAAAGTTACACAGTTTTTAGGCAGAGTAAAATTATATTATTGAAATAACATAATGTTTTATTAAAATAACTCCATACTTTTGTAAAATAACATATGGTTTTAACATAATAACGCATAGAGCATGATAGTATGGTACCCAAGGAGTACCATGCTTATGGTACTCCAGGAGTACTTAAGAGTTATTACTTATTCGAAAGAACCCTCATTGTCTTGTATGTATATTTAATGATTATAGATTAATTATCGATAATATGTTGTCATATAATGTGTTGCCAAATATAGCCAAAGTAAACGATAGTGTCAGATGTGTATAGCCAAATTATAGAGTACTACCCTTCATGTACCATCCCTGCAATGCAAGACATCTCCCATCATAATAGCCACCAACAATTTAGGGGAAGTCTTAAGTTGTAACTGCAATGCACATTTTTGTACCAAAATTACCATAATATGTGATTTTTTTGAATACCAAATATGTGATTTTGTAATTATTTGGTACTGTGATAGATTAATCATAGCTAGACATTGGGACCTAACAATTTAGGTATCTTGTACCCTCCGCCAGTAATACAACACAATTACACACAGATATTTTTTTCCTCTTAAAATATCAAATAATTTCATAAAAAATTACTGTATAACTTTGGACTACCCATAAACTCCTATAACACCCCATAATTAAACTTCTTCCTACCCAAGCATCATCTAGCTTTAGCTTTCTTCTCTTAAACAAACAAGTATTTATTTTATCTCAAGGCAACAAATATGCGGAGTAGCCGCGATCAAATGTCGTTCATCTCTGTTTCTCTCCTCCTCCTCCTCCTCTCCTCCACACTCTCAGCCGAAAAATGTTACCCCGACGACAAGAAAGCCCTCTTTAAGATCAAAAAAGCCTTCAACAATGCCTACATTTTCTCTTGATGGACTCACAACACAGACTGTTGTGAGTGGTACTTGGTCAACTGTGACGAAGTCACTCGCCGCATCTACTCTCTCATCGTCGATAGAGATGATGAGGTTTCGGGTCCTATCCCCGACGCGGTGGGTGACCTCCCTTACCTTACAGATCTCACATTCCTTAGGCTACCTAAGTTAACCGGTCAAATCCCACACGCGATTTCTAAGCTTAAAAACCTTGAATCCTTATGACTTAGCCACAACAACCTCACTGGTCCAATCCCCGACTTTATCAGTCAGCTCACTAAGTTAACCTACATTAACCTCTCTGTTAACAAACTCACCAGTCCAATCCCGCCTTCTCTATCATCCCTACACAAACTCGGTGCCCTCTTTTTAGAGAGGGAGCCCCAGTTCCTCGTTATGAGAAACACTTTTGTTTCTCATAACGTCATTTTGAGAAATAATGTGATGTTTTTACTGGTGGGGACCGCGTATGTGTTATGAGTGGGAGCTCTAGATCTTGACACATTCTCCATGAGAAACAAAACTTGTTTCTCACAATGAGAAACAGAGAATTACCCCTTTTTAGAGCGTAACCAACTCAAAGGACCCATCCCCGAGAGCTTCGGAGAGTTTAAGACTAACCATGATTTTTACCTTAAGCTAGCTAAGAACCAACTTTCGGGACCAATCTCGAAATCTCTAGAGCGGTTAACTTTACGAATTTAGATCTTTCGAGAAACATGTTGATGGGTGATGCTTTAGTGTTCTTTGGGAAGAACAAGGGATTACAATGGATTGACATTTCAAGGAATAAATTTTCATTTGATCTTACAAAAGTAGGGTTGCCTAAAACCTTGAATAACCTTTTATTGAGTCATAATCAGATTTATGGAAGTCTTCCACCAGCATTAGTAAAGTTGCCAATGTTGCAGCAGTTCAATGTGAGTTACAATCGGTTGTGTGGTAAGATCCCAACTGGAGGCGAGTTGATTTGGTTTGACAAGTATTCTTATGCTCATAACAAGTGTTTGTGCGCCTTTCCTCCTTGCAAGTAAATCACCGGGATATTAAATTTAGTTGTCATATTACTAGTTTGAATTACGTTATTAATGTAACGGAAGTAATAGCTTTAAAATGTTGCGAATAACAGAGTTATAACTAGTCCAATGGCTATATAGTTATAGCTTAGAAGCCCAAGATAAGCGCCATATATAGTTGGCTCTTTGCTTTTCCTTGTTGGAGTTTTGAGTGTCTGTTGTGTGACAGCGGAAGCAAAGATCGAAAACAATAAAGAAAACAACAAAGAAATTCAATGCAAACAATAAGAACAACACCAAGAATTAACGTGGTTCACTATCAATGTGATAGCTACATCCACGGGCACTAAGATCAAAGATTTCACTATAAACTGCAAAGAATTATAAAGATAAATCAAGTCTTTTTCAAGAATGGCTCTCTCTCTGTCTCTCGTAACCCTAGCACTAATATCAGGAAGTTTTTGTATTAATCCCCAATTAAAAGATACTTGTGCTTAAACATAATAAAAGATAACTCTAAAAACCACAAAATTCGTATCTCTATTGAAGTCTTCTTCCGCCCGATCAGACCGGGCATGGCATGCCCGGTCGGGCGCGCGAAACAACATCCAATACGAGACATTTTGCATTGCCTACCCTCACCAACCTGTCTGCCAGGGCATGGCCGCCCGGTCTTCCAGGGCATGGCATGCACGATCGGGCAGTGAGGATCACTACTAGAAATAGGCTTATTTCCGAGGGAATGCTTCCGACGGAATTTAATTCCCTCAGAGAATTCAAAATTTCCGAGGGAAATTGACTTTGTAGGAATAATCCGTCGGAAAATGTCCTCACCGACGGAATATTCCCTCGGAACCTTTCCGACGGTATTTTATTCCCTCGGAATATGTAGGCTAGGACGGAATATTCCCTCGAAGTGGCTTCCAACGGAAATTATTCCCTCGGAAATCACAAGTTCCGACGAATTTTTCCGTCGGAACCTGTGATTTCCGAGGGATTAATTTCCGTCGGAAATTGCGGAAAAAATAAAAATAAAAACGCAACCCTGTACAGAACACAAAAGGAAAAAAAAACACGAGAGGAAGAGAGAGAAGGCGACACAGGAAGAGAAAGAAGAAGAGAGAGAAAGGGAGAAGGAGAAAGAGGAAGAGGGAGGAAGAACACGGTCGCCGCCACCATCGCCCCACCGCTAGGTCGCCGCCGATAAGTTTTGATTTTAGGTTTCTTTGTAATTTTTTTTTTGGTCTTTTTTCCTAAAAACCATAACCACCACCACCATTTCACCTAGGTTCACCGGAAATAACCACTCCCACCGCCAATTTAGTCACAACCACCAAGAGTCAAAGCCGGCGGCGTTGAATAGTGGTAAGTGGTGTTTGTTTTGTGGTTTTTTTAAAAAAAAATTCACTGTTTTTGGGGTTTTTTTTCAGTTTTTTTTTTTTAACGAGTTTTACTAACCTCGTATGTGAACACCAGCCTTGAACACCAGCCGGCCGCCGGTCAACAACCACAAACAACGCCCTGTTGCCGCCTACAGCAGGTAGTATTCCCATTTTTTGGGCATTTTTTTTTTTTAATTTTTGACATTTATTCATTTTAAATTGCAAGCATAAACTTAGTTACTAAGTTTTTAATTTGTATTATTTGTAGGATTTGTAGATTTAATCGGTTCTTTGGCATTAACAAGGGCAGATCTACAGGTTAGAGAGCATATAAAAGCGTTTATTATTGTATTAAAATTTGTAGTTTATTATTGTTATTAGTGTGGTGTATTTATATGTTTAAATGTTTGAATGGAATGTGTTTGTGTTATGAAATATTAGTTTAGTCTATTTTATTTAAGTTTAGTTTATAATTGTTGTATTATAACATGTTATTTTAGTTTAGTTAAGTTTAATATAATAAAGTATGTTAGTTTATTTAAGTTTAGTTTTAAATTTAGTTTAGTTTTGTTTATTTAAGTTTAGTTTTAAATTATTGTATTATAACATGTTAGTTTTTCTTTAGTTTAGTTGAATATAATAATATATGTATGTTTGTTTATATTTAGTTTAGTTTATTAAATTTGGTTTAGTTTTGGTTAATAAAGTGTATGTTAGTGTATGTAGTTTAATTTTTATGTTTGATATATTTTTAATACAATCTTTAATAAGCCTGCTTATTTATTTGCTTAGTTTACTTTAATTATGATATGTCTCTGTTTAGTTTAATGCATGTGTTCTTCACTTTATATATATTATAATAAATGAATCATTTGCATAATCATATGCCTAGATACCCGTTCAAGGCATACACATTAGGAGTATGTCTTGAATAGTCCCCGGTTGGGACTGTCCTTGTACGCTTATTCTCACTAAGGTGGTGAATGTAAGCCTTGTTTTTTATTCTAGGGAAAATCCTGCCTTTTCATGCACTTCTCTACCGTGTTCTCTAGGTACATATGTAGGTGTGTATATTCGCTTACATCGTGTACTTGGAGAACTGTAGGGAAATGCTGGCGGATTTTCCATAGAATTGAAAACCTGGGTTACATTCACTAGTGAGAATAAACGTACAAGGATGGGTTAGGTTGGAGTGATAAGGACCCTTTGGAAGCATTTCAAATCTCATTTGCATTTCCATAACGTTGTGGTGGATAATGACTGCGAAATATCGTTCATGACTAATGTGATTGTACATATGCGTGAGCTGTGTAGAAGTTGTAATCATGAAACGAAGAGAATGTAGCTGGATGTATAAAAGGACGATTGGGCAAAGTATTAACCCAGATTTCGTGAAAGGAGTTGATGAATTCATTCAGTACGTCAGAGATCATCCCGAGAGTAGTAATCCGGATGAGGTTAGGTGTCCATGTGTTAAATGTAAGAACAAACGCCTTTGGAATGCGGATACGGTTAAAATTCATCTGTATGACAAGGGTTTCGTACCTAACTACTACGTGTGGATGTGTCAAGGGGAGGGGTATCCGGGAGTTCTCGAACGGCGGTCCAATGAATATCATGACATGGTTTTGGATGCTTTTGGTCATAGTCAAGATCAGGGGCATTCCGAGGAGGCTAGTGTTTCATCATAGGAGGAGCCTAATGCAACTGCTAATCATTTTCTGGATTTGTTGAAGGCTTCTGAAAGGCCATTATACGAAGGGAGTTCTTTGTCTGTGTTAGAGATGGCCGCTAGAATCACTAGTCTCAAATGTGAGTATAATTTACCTCACAGATGTGTTGATGGGTTTGCTTCTCTGCTAAGTGAGGCGATTCCGAACAACAATCATATGGCCGACACTTTCTACGAGGTGAAGAATATTGTGGAGGGGTTGGAACTGTCCCATCAAAAGATTCATGCGTGCCCGAAAGGGTGTATGTTGTTTTGGAAGGATGATGCTCAGTTGTCTGAATGCAGGGTGTATGGCAGCGACCGATACAAGCATACTTCCAAAGGCAGCCTAGTGCCTTTGAATGTTCTATTTTATTTTCCGATCACACCCAGGTTGCAAAGACTGTTTGCAACGAAGAACATTTCGGAGGAAATGACATGGCATTCGAAAAATCCCAGAGTTCAAGGCACAATGGCACACCCTAGTGACAGCGCAGCTTGGAAGCACCTCGATTGTCGGTTTCCAGAGTTTGCTTCTGAGCCTCGTAATGTGAGACTTGGCTTGTGTACAGAAGGTTTTGCTCCTCATGGTAAGTTAGGGGGTCAATATTCTTGTTGGCCTGTCATTTTGACCCCTTATAACTTGCCTCCCTCAATGTGCATGAAAAGACAATTCATGTTCCTTTCGTTGCTCATTCCTGGTCCAAAAAACTCTAAGGGTGACTTGGATGTTTACATGCAACCGTTGATAGAGGAGTTGAAACTGTTGTGGGAAGTCGGCGCGGCTACTTATGATATTTCGAAGAAACAGAATTTCAATCTTCGAGCAGCCATCCTATGGACCGTTAGTGACTTCCCGGCTTATGGCATGTTGTCTGGTTGGGCCACGGCTGGTAAGAAAGCTTGTCCACATTTCATGGAGAAGACCAAAGCATTTTGGCTTGAACATGGTGGTAAAGTTTCTTGGTTTGATTGCCACCGACAATTCCTGCCGACAGATCACCCTTTTCGGAACAGTAAAACAGCATTCTGTAGAAACAAAGTAGAGAAAGGAGCCCCTCCACACATCATGTCAGGAGAGGAGCTGTGGGAATGTGTCAAGGACCTTCCGAAGGCTACAGATGGACCCGATTCAATTAAAAGGCTGAAAAATGAAAAGAAGGGGTGGTTCAAGCAAAGCACCTTGTGGGAGCTCCCATATTGGAAGCATCTCCTCATTCGTCACAACTTAGATGTCATGCACATCGAGAAGAACTTCTTTGATCAGTTAATTCACACTGTAATGGATGTGAAAAAGCTTACGTGTGACACCCCTTCAACTCGGAATGACATTGCTAAATATTGTAAACGTCCCCAGCTTCATCTTCAAGAGGATGATAGAGGAAAGAGGTAATGCCAAAGGCTCCATTCGCTCTTGACAAGGCACAGATAAAAGTTTTGTGTGAGTGGGTTAAACAGTTGCGGTTCCCTGATGGTTACGCCTCCAATTTGAGCAGATGCGTAGATTTGCAAGCGTGTAAGCTCTATGGAATGAAAAGCCATGACTGTCACGTGTTCATGGAGAGGTTGTTTCCCACAGCTTTGAGGGAATTTCTCCCTGACCATATTTGGAATTCAATTACAGAGATCAGCCAATTCTTTCGAGACTTGTGTTGCTATACAACATCAGTTAGTGAAATGGAGCGATTGGAGAAAAACATACTTGAGATCTTTTGCAAGCTTGAGAAGATCTTCCCTCATGCATTCTTTAACTCCATGCAGCATTTGCCTACACATTTGCCGTACGAGGGAAAGTTATGTGGTCCTGTACAATCCAGGTGGATGTATCCCTTCGAAAGGTAAATCAAATACCCTTATTTCACATCCTTTATATTACATCCTAATCAATTGTTCATACAGTTACACCACAACTGTAATTGCAGGTTCCTCAATCATTTGAAATGGAAAATTGGGAACAAGGCTCGAGTTGAAGGGTCTATATGCAATGCTTATCTCACTGAAGAGATAGAAAACTTCTGCTCCAATTACTTTCAGTCGACAGTTGACACTAAAACTCGAGATCTTGGTCGAAATGTGAATGTCGACATTGAGACCACATCGGACGACGCTGAAATACCAGAGTTGTTCAAAGAGGACAGTGGTCGTGTGTCAAATGAGGGTAGAACTCGGTTCTTAGATGACAAAGAACTCGAGTGTGCACATTTGTTCGTGTTACGAAACACCGGCATTCTTGGCGAATACGAAAGGTATATTAGGCCCAGGTATTCAGTGTATTCGTATTTACGATCATTTACCCTGATGATTTTGTATATTTACATTGTGTGTTTGGCCTCGTAGGAAGTTTGGGGAGTACATTCTTAGTACTCGACCTTTCCTGCGTAGAGAAAATGTCATGGAGAATTTCGAAACCGAATTTTCTGATTGGTTTCATCACAAGGTGATATACGCGGTGTAACCGTGAAATAATAATGAATTTTACATGTTACATTTTAATTCATTGAATTCAGGAACCTTGATGCTTATATTCAACCACTTTATAGGTGGTCGAAGAGAAGCCAAATTCGGATGTCCTGCGAGCGTTGTGCATGCGTCCCTTCAGGCGGGTTCGTACTTGGGGCCAGATTTTTGTAGGTTGATTTAATTTCCATACACATGCCCATGGCAAGCACAAACCCACCATGAATTATGGGGTGTGTGTATCAAGTGAGGATGGCGGAGAGTACTTCGGCATCTTAGACGACATAATTGAACTTGTCTACACGGGACCCAAGAGACAGTACAAGACAATTTTGTTTAAGTGCAATTGGATGGATTGTGGTAGGGGAATGAACATACACGAACAATACAAGCTTATCGAAGTAAATCATACTAAGAAATACCCAAATATGATCTATTTGTTTTATCTTACCAAGTGCCTCAAGTGTACTACGCATCATACCCTAGCCTGAAACGGGACCGAGTTCAATGGTGGTCTGTGTTTAAAACACATGCAAGGTCAGTGGTTGATGCTCCGGTGGACTTAGAGTTTCTGCAATCACCATCCCCAACATTACATGCAACGCTTTGCCCGCTGAGTGACATTCCAGACTACGCTATGGATGATGATGATGAAGACGATGACGATGGCTTTGTGATCTCAAGCGATGAAGACGATGAATCTAGTATCGTCTCTAGTGATAGTGACGATGATGATGACATCGATGTAGTTTTAGATGATAGTAGTGATGACTCTAGTAGTGAAAGTAGTGATGAGAGTACTGAATAGGAGAAAATGTTTATCTCCTTTAACCGTATGATTCTTATTGTAAAATCAAAATATTAATGAGGCTTATGTAAAACTTTTTAGTGTTTGTATAAAAGCCATATTACGTTGCACTGCACTCCTTATTTATAATATCTTGTCATTTTACTAACATCTGATTCAGGTAGTCATGGTGGGTGGAAAAAGTGGGCAGTCGTCGAAGAAAGCAAAGGGGAAAGAGAAAGAAACCGCCCGCGCCCTGTTCACCGACGACCAGGATGAGGAGATGTTCGATGCGGAGGCAGCCGATTTGGCTGATGATCAGACGTCCCCATCCACTCCTGTAGATGATGGGCATCGGGATGAGTCAGAGGACGAGCCACAGGATGAGTCACAGCTCCCGTTTTTGGACCCTACTACGCTGTGGTAAGTAAATATCATGATATGGAAGATCAGATACATTTGTTTTATATTACATATTTCGAACTTGTTTAACATTGTTGTTTCCCGTTTGTGATAGGTTTGATGATCCTAAGGTTCAGAGTGCGGTATCCGGTACGATTACTGGATACTACCGAGCCCCTTGGAGGAACTTCTCCGAAGTGCCTCCAGCTACGAAGGAACACTGGTGGAACTTGTTCAGCGTATGATATTTTTGGGTCTTGGTTAATACATGTTTTGGCTATTGTGTTGATTTAGTTTTATGTATAACTTTTGTATTTTATCATTTGCAGGCACAATACAGATGGGCACCTCAGATGGACGAGCTAGTGAAGATCACATTCCGGAGAAGGGTAGCCACACGCCTGCGTGACATGTTCCACACCATCACGCACAAGATGAAAGGTGCCAGGCCAAGTTGGTTGAGTGTGGAGATCCACAAGGAGATGATGGACATTGTGGATAGCGACCCAACTTACAAGGAGAGGTCGGCGCAGAACAAGAAGAACAGAAGGAGCGGATCTATGGAAAATCCCGTCCGAGGGACCCACTTTCAGGGTTCGTTGGCAGCTACCCAACATGCAAAAAGGATGGTAAGTTTATTTAAAAGTTTCTTATATTACAAGACATATTTGTGTATTTCAACAAGGGTTTAAAATGGTTAACGATTGTTCCTTTTTTGTGTATCAAAGGCGGCGAAGAACAAGGGCCAGCTACCAACAGCTCCTGAGCTGTTTCTGAAGACACACTTCAAGGAGTTGCCTGGGAAAGGCATAGTGCCAGTAAACCCCACAGCTCAGCAAATTGCGGTAACAAATTCCCTAAACTTTTTTCCTTGGTTCATTATTCATGAATAGGTGTAGATAAAGAAATAGTTCATTAAGTTCAATTTGGCTCCAAATGCGTCCCAAAACGTAGGGACTTGTATTTTTTTTGTGATTTCAAGTCATTAACCCTTATAATGCCTAAAATATGCATGTTTAGAGAAAGAAATAGGTCATTTGGTCGAAAACGTAGTAAATGGGCTAAGAATAGGTCATATACTTCATAGTTGGTTCAATTTGGCTCCAAATGCGTCCCAAAACGTAGGGACTTGTATTTTTTTCTGATTTCAAGTCATGAACCCCTTATAATGCCTAAAATATGCATGTTTAGAGAAAGAAATAGGTCATTTGGTCGAAAACGTAGTAAATGGGCAAAGAATAGGTCATACAGGCCATATTTGGCTCCATTTGGCTCAAAATGCGTCCCAAACCTTAGGGACTTGTAGTTTTTTGTGATTTCACGGCCTTTACCCCTTATAATACCTAAAATATGCATGTTTAGAGAAATAAATGGTTCATTTGGTCAAAAACATAGAAAATGGGCAAGGAATAGGTCATACAGGCCATATTTGGCTCAATTTGGCTCAAAATGCGTCCCAAACCTTAGACTTTCAACTAACCACGGAACCACCCAAAGTAAACACATACCCTGTCACGGACCTCCTGGTATCCACATCAGCTGTATAATATACCCAGTCACCAAGAACTCCTTATCATTCCCATACACAAGACCAATATCAGTTGTCCCTCTCAAATAGCGAAAAATCCTTTTCTTCCCCTTCCAGTGTTCCCTCCCAGGTCGAGCCATAAACCTGCTTACAACACTAACATCATGCGCAATATCCGGCCTAGTGCAGACCATAGCATACATCAAACAGCCAACCACGTTGGCATATGGAACTCTAGACATATAAGACAACTCCTCCTCTGTTTGAGGTGACATAGACAAAGACAACTTACAGCTTACAGTAGTTGGCGTACTTATAGGCTTTGATTTTTCCATCCCAAAACGAGACAAAATCTTTTCAATGTAGCTTTTCTGAGTCAAGAAAAGCTTACCTCTAGCTCGATCCTGGTAGATCTCCACACCCAAAATCTTCCTAGCTGCACCTTAGTCTTTCATGTCAAACTCCGAGTTAAGCATCTCCTTTAGTCTAGCAATATATTCTTTGGGGCAACCAGCATGTCATCAACATATAACAAAAGATAGATCATAAAACCATTATCCAGTGTACTATGATACACACAACAATCATATGAATTCCTATCAAAACCATGCAAAACCATAAAAGAATCAAATTTCTTGTACCACTGTCGAGGGGATTGCTTAAGTCCATACAATGACTTTAGCAATCTGCAGGCATAGTGTTCCTTTCCAGGAACCTCGAATCCCTCGAGCTGCTTCATCAGAATCTCCTCCTCCAAATCTCCGTGGAGGAAAGCCGTTTTAACATCCAGCTGCTTCAGCTCAAGATCAAAGTGTGCTACAATTGACAATAACACACGGATAGAAGTGTATCGAACCACTGGTGAGAATATCTCCACAAAGTCAACCCCTTCTACCTGACAGAACCCCGTAGCAACTGGTCTAGCCTTAAAACACACTTTCTCATTTTCTTATAACCCTTCTTTCTTCTTCTAAATCCACTTACATCCCACAAGCTTCCTCCCTTCCAGTACCTTTATCAGTTCCCATACTCTGTTCTTGTAAAGAGACTGCATCTCTTCACCCATTGCAGCAAGCCATTGCGCCGACTCACTACAGCTAATTGCTTATTTATATGTGGCAGGTTCAAATGACTCTACATCATCAGCTACACTCAATGCATAACCTGTCAACTCATAAACACAACAAGTCCTTCCCTCCATCTCTTCAATCAATCTAACAGGCTTCTTGATAACTCGTTTAGGCATCTCAAGAATGGTGTCAGGTTGACTAGATGAACCCTAATTAGATTGCTCCACCTCTTCCCCAGAGTTAGGATGAGTTGGAGTAATCTCAGGTTCAGGAGTACCTGGCACTGGAACATCAGCATCATCATCAATATATTGTTAATATCATCGGAATTCTTCTTGGTTATGTCTCAAATTATGCATTTTCAGGTCTACCTGCAAATATTAACTAGAGGGTAATGCTTGCTTTGGGGATTCTTTTTTCTGTAATAATAGGCTTTGCACTCTTCGTAATCCCAGAATCACCACGATGGCTTGTTCTTCAGAATAGATTTGATGAAGCAAGAACAATTTTAATGAACACAATAGGTGATGAAAAGGAAGTGGCAGAAAGACTTGATGACATCCTACAAACTGCGAGCAAAGCAAAATCCATGAACCTTGAAGAGAAAGCTGTTTGGCGTGAAATTGTAAGGCCTAGTCCAGCAGTTTATAAAATGCTTGTTGCAGGTGTTGGATTACAATGTTTCCAGAAAATTACAGGAATAGATGCTTTAGTTTATTACAGCCCAACGATTCTTAAGACAGCCGGGATTGAGGGTAATAGTCAGCTATTAGCAGCAACAGTTGTTGTAGGAGTTACTAAAATAGCTTCTATACTAGTTGTTCTTTTCCTAATTGACAGAGTGGGTAGGAAGCCGTTATTGTACACGAGCACAATTGGGATAACGGTTTTCTTGTTCTGTATAACACTTAGTTTTCCATTCATAGGGAAAGGGCCAGTTGGGATTGCATTGGCAATATTATTTATTTGCGGTGGTGTAACCTTCTTTTCTGTAGGGATAGGTCCGATATGCTGGGTTTTGACTTCAGAGATTTATCCATTGCGGATACGATCTCAAGCAGTTGTTGTTGGTTTTCCAGCTAACAGGGTTTGTAGTGGGCTTGTCAGCTTATCCTTCTTGTCTCTTTCCAGCGCTATTTCTGTGCCTGGAACTTTCTTCATCTTTTCTGCATTATTGGCAATTTCGGGTGTCTTTGTCCATAAGGTTATTCCAGAGACAAAAGGAAAGACTATTAGAATGAATATTCTAGATTTCTTGTAAATAGTTACTTACATTAATCATTACCTTCTCCCTAATCTAGGATATAATAATGAGGAATTTTCTAGGTTGTATTCTGCTCTAGAATATTCTGGATTATTTCTTGTACTCTTATATATATATAGAGGAATGTAATGCATAGCAGGAACTGAACTCTTTCATGGTATCAGATTTGGTAACGATCCTATTTTTCATCCTCTTCGAAAATTGAACCTTAGCTTCATTTTTCTTTCCTGTTGCATCCACACAACTTCCTTCTTCTTTACCACATTTTGTCCTCTTCATTCTCCTTTAATGGCATATTCCCAAAAATTTCATCCCGCACTCGCCATAACCAATGTCAAGTCTTTAATTCCAATTGAACTTGACACCGAATAGAGCTTGTACCATTCTTGGGTTGCTTTGTTCACCAATCTCGCTAAGGTTCACAATCTTTACGATCATTTGGTTCCACCTACAGAAGAACCCGCAAAGGCTGCTTACAAAAAAGCAAAATCCGCTAATCTCACTATGTGGGCACGTCTTGATGTTGTTGTCCTTTCCTGGACATACGGAACGGTGTCTAAGGATAATAAAGCCTCTCGTGCAGCCCACCTTGAAGAAGAATTCGCCAATGCCGACTTTGAGCAATTCCAATCAATCGATGCATATTGCAATTACCTTCAATCTCTTGCGGATAGACTTGCTGATGTCGATGCTCCGGTGTCAAATAATAGACTGGTACTACGGTTAACCGGTTCTCTGCCAGAAGCCTTTAGCGGTATAATTGATTTTATCCAAAATCAAGACCCTCTGCCTTCCTTTGATAGTTGTTGGTCTCGGTTGAAATTAGCAGAACGAACTATTGCTGCCAGAACCGCGCGTGAAAACGGCAATCGTCCTTCCTCCGCCTTGGTTGCAGAAATAAACACCTCTTCCTCATCCTCTTCACCCCAATATTCCAACAATAATAATAGAGGAAAAATGAACAAAAATAAAGGGAAGACAAAGGGTCACGGTCAGCAAGGTTGGGCATGCAACAATGGGTCCGGTCAGCAGCCCTGTTAGCCGCATGGTCAGCAAGGTCGGTCTAGCCAGCAGCCACGTCAGCAACACCAATCTCTAAATTTCTGGTCTTCGTGGAAGCCAAATTGGGGTGGATGGGCTTTCCCACCATGCCCTTTTCCATCTTACCCTTGGCAACCTAGGCCTAGTTTCTCATCTCAAAAACCATCTAATGGGCCAGGTGTTCTTGGGCCTAGGCCACAAGCCTTCAATGCCATGAATACATACTCTCCTAGTTACATGCCTACAGACATTGAAGCTGCTATGCATGCTCTTTCCTTCTCTCAACCTGACGAAAATTATTACATGGATACTGGTGCGACATCTCACATGACCGCAGATGCAGGTATACTCTCTTCTTATTTCAATTCTAGCAATAAAGTTCATAACATTGTTGTTGGTAATGGTTCATGTTATTCCAGTTGTTGGTTACGGTAGCACTAACTTACCCTCCCCATACCCACCATTCACCCTTAAAAATGTTTTACATGCCCCTAAACTAATTAGAAATCTCATTTCAGTCCGTAAATTTACAACTGATAATATGGTCTCTATTTCTTTTGACCCATTTGGTTTTTCTATTAATGACTTACAGACGGGGGCCAGACTAATGAGGTGTGACAGTGTCGGGGACCTTTATCCACTCTTTCCAAATCCTCAGGCTACTTCACCAAATAATCACTCAGCTTTTACTACATTAACTCGTGATTTGTCTCAGTTTTGCGTCTTTTGGTTGTTTATGTTTCCCTTTATTTCCTTCCTCCACTATTCATAAATTGCAAGAAAGGACTACCCCATGTGCATATCTTAGCCCGGCTCCCAATCACCGTGGTCACAAATGCTATGAGATGGCTAGTGGTAAAATCATAATTTGTCGACATGTACGGTTTGTTGAAACCGAATTTCCTTTCTCTAAACTTCATAAAACAAACCCATCAGAAATCTTTATATGGTTTGAAGCAAGCTCCTCGCGCTTGGTATCAAAGATTTACTGATTTCTTGGCTACCATTGGTTTCATTCACAGTAAGTCAGATCACTCTTTGTTCATCTACAAAAATGGATCAGATACTGCTTATATTTTGTTATATGTGGATGACATTATTCTTACAGCCTCTTCTGATCAACTTCGCAAGCATTTCATGACTCTCCTAAGTACGGAGTTTTCTATGAAGGACCTTGGTCCCTTAAGTTATTTTTTGTGTATTTATGTCGCACGTCATACCCACGGTCTGTTCTTATCTCAATAACAATATGCTGCAAAAATAATTGAACGTGCCGACATGTCTAACTGCAGTCCCTGTCCTACTCCCGTTGACACTAAGTCCAAGCTTAGTGCCAACGCTGATGCTCCTTTTAATGATCCCACCAAGTATCATAGTCTCACAGGTGCTCTCCAATATCTCACTTTCACCCGACCCGATATCTCTTATGCCGTTCAGCAAATTTGTCTTCATATGCATGCTCCTACAAATGAGCATATGATTGCTTTGAAGCGTATCCTACGATAACTTCGGGGAACCTTATCACATGGTCTGCATTTGTATAAATCTTCCACTAATAGACTAATCTCATATACAGATGCTGATTGGGGTGGATGCCCTGACACCTGCTGTTCTACTTCTGGTACTGTGTTTTTCTTGGTGATAATTTGGTATCTTGATCCTCCAAACGACAACCTACTCTCTCTCGTAGCAGTGCAGAGGCAGAATATAAGGGTGTTGCTAATGTTGTATCTGATTCCTACTGGATTCGGAACCTACTTCTTGAGCTACATTGCCCTATTCAGAAAGCAACTATTGTCTACTGTGACAATGTAAGTGCGATTTATCTCTCTGGTAATCCGGTTCCAACACCAACGCACCAAACACATTGAGATGGATATTCACTTCGTCCGTGAGAAAGTGGCTCGTGGCGAAGTTTAAGTTCTTCATGTGTCGTCCCGGTATCAGATTGCTGACATTTTCACAAAAGGCCTTCCGCGCGTTTTATTTACAAATTTTCGAGATAGTCTAAGCGTTCGTGAACCTCCCCGCTTAGACTGACGGGGTGTATTAGAATGAATATTCTAGATTTCTTGTAAATAGTTACTTACATTAATCATTACCTTCTCCCTAATCTAGAATATAATAATGAGGAATTTTCTAGGTTGTATTCAACTCCAGAATATTCTGGATTATTTCTTGTACTCTTATATATATATTCAGAGGAATGTAATGCAAAGCAGGCACTGAACTCTTTCAAAGACACTGGAGGAAATCGAGTGTTTGTTCACTGAGAATGATAGATTGAATGAGGGTCACGTAGAGATTGCAGATACCGTGCATTTAGTATCATAAACAATTGCTTCAACTTTTATCCATTGAAAGTGTGGTACTTAATTGTCAACGAGTGCACATTCGAGTTCATCCCATTGTAGGGGATTTTGTGTACATTGTTTTCATTTCTTGAGCAAATATGCTTGTAGACAGGGATATTTTTGAAGTTATGAGTACTATTGGAGTATTGGGTTAGGATTTAGAACGGTAACTTATTGTTTTTGGAAACACAGTGGAATAGAAAGAATTACAGAAGGAAATAGTAATGATATTTGTAGGAGCAGTTTTGGTCAATTGTGAAAAGAAATCACTTGTATATTTCATTAGTGGTACTCCTGTTAAATCCTTACAGATGATCTCACAAGTGCAATTGTTACACACTAAGTTGCTTCTTTTTGCAATAACTCAAAAGACAAGTGAAGAGTTATGTACTCCTATTTCATAATAATTGACAATTTGATATAATTCACTCTTTTGGCCGTTTTAGAATAATTGACACTCTCTCTTCTAATGGTTTCAAAATATTTGACACACTTCCTTACTTGGATATGATATGTCATTATTGAAATGTTTTTATCTCACCTACGATGACCTATCTACTTTCCTCATTACATGTTCTTTTTTCTTACAAAATGAAATAATTTCACTCACTTCACTTTACATTTGACGTAGAAAAATTAGGCTGAAGACTAACCTCTTACGATCTAACAAAATTTATACCACTTGACTACCCTAATACAAGTATAGGGGAAAATTAAGAGTTGAACCACTAAGGAATAATAATACAGAGATGCTCATTAAAGCCTAAGCTAAGTCAGAGTCGGTATGGATAGAGAAAACTAATACTAACCGACTAACATAGCAAACAATATGAAATAAAGTTTACTAGAGCCAATATCCACATTGCACAATTAATAAGCAAAAAAGATTCCAATTGACAATGACTTGATGTGACCTAACCCGAACCTAAACTCGTCCAAATATAGTCAAAATAAGCATATAAATAGTGCAAAAGTCCAAATGTTTCGATTATTACGAGAGAGAGAGAGTACATTTTAATATAATATTATATTGGCCCCACTTTTTTGTATGGCTATCATTTATGGTGATCATTCTCGTTTTTTTATCACCCTAGCATAAGTAGAACCAAAAAAAAAACAAAAAAAAAAAAAAGGCCATTATTTGTGTAACCTTGCCAGCGAGACAAAATAGTACTAGTGACATGGAATCATAACCAAGATTTAAAGGTTAATCTGGTTTTGATTTTTTAAGGTCAAATTCGACCATGAAAACTCTAGAGTTTTTATGGTCGAATTTACTCTTATTAACCAAAATTAGGTGAAGTTTGAAGCCAATTTCATAATTTAAGGTATGTTTTGGTGTTTTATTTTTTTATGTTCTTTCTTTTGTTTTTAAGTTAATTTGGGTTGTGGTGGTGGTGGCTCGTTGGTGGTTTTAGGGTTGTGGTGGGTGGGTCTGGGTCGTCGGTTTAAGGGGCTAGATGGGTGGGTCATGGTCTGGGTTGATTTAAAGGGTTAAGTACTTAAGTGGGTGGGTCGGTCTTTAGGTTATAAGGTGTGTGGGTCGTGGTCTGGGTCGATTTTAAGGTTAGGAGGGTGGTTCAGTTTTAGGGTTAGGTGGGTGACGGCTCTTGGTGGTTTTAGGGTTAGGTAGGTGGGTCGGTTAGGGTGAATGGGTTTGGGTCAAGGTCAGTTAGGGTTAGGGTTAGGGTGGTGGGGGCTGCTGGCGATGGTGGTTTTTTTAAAGCTTTTTTTATTAGTGGCGATGGTGGCTGGTGGCGCAACGTGGTTTTCTTTTTAATTTTTTTTAGGATTTTCCGACGAATTTTCCGGCGGAAAACAGTCCGTCTGAAATTTTCGACAAACTTTCCGGGCCGAAGAATCTTGTCCGACGACTAAAATTCCATCGGAAAAAGTCGTTTTTCCTACAAAACCTTTTCCGAGAACCGCTTTCGATGGAATTTCCGTCAAAAACGAGTTTTCCGATGGAAAACGGGGTTTTTCCGTCGGAAGTAGCCTGTTTTCTAGTATTATATTTATTTCTTATACTACCTCTGTTTCATATTTTTTGCAACTTTGGAATATTTTATATCTCACAAATAATATCCAAAATTGCAAAAATAAGAAATGGAGTTGGTATATAAATCACAAACATTAGTTAAAGTAGGACAAATGAATAGTGCACAAAGTAGAAATGGAGCAGTATTTAAAAACGGAGGGAGTAGATTATTAAATTTTTTATTTTTAAAAAATATCATCAAACTTGAGTAACAAATTAAATTCTTGCCTAGGTATAGGGTAATACATGTCATACTTTTTAATTTCGATATACATATTTGTGATTTTATATGCATTTATACTTGGATATACAACATTATTAGATTCATAAAATTTAATATTCGTGCTTCACATTATAATCATTACTTGTCATTTTCTCCTTTTCAAAAGCTCTGTTAGCAAATTTACAAAACACATCACACACAATGTATATCTTTCTTTGCTTGTTCATACCATCATATCGTACTAAAGCTCCTCGAAAAAAATAAATAAATAATCATTACGAGTATTGTGTAAATTTTGTAAAATTTTGGCGAAATTTATAAGATATTTTTCAATATGAGTTAACTGTAGGGTTAGATTGGTAGGATTAATGCCAACTTCTAGTGGGTGTGACAAGTCCACAACTAGTAAAATCTATGAAGTTGCAAGAAGGGTTCCACACTTCCACCGCCTTTAGCGAGCAAATACAAAAATGCACAAACCGCTTGACCGCCTTAGACTAGTGAGATTGAGCATTATATGTTTTAGAAATCCAGGAGTCATATTGCCTAAGCTAAGCCTAATATTTTTACAGTTCTGTACAAATAATTTAAAGATTTCATAGAAATCAAAATAGAAAGTTTTTATATCAAACTCAGCTGTGTAGTAAACTAGTAATACTCTTCAAAATACATAATATGAACGGATTAGTATTACCATCCTAGCCAAATATAGTCAAATGTTACCACCCAAGCCAGTATGCTCAATTAAATGTTGCCGCCCAAACCATCATGCTTGATTAGACATATCACTACATGATATGGTCTATTAAGCCAATATTGTTCATACAAGACATTATAAAATCCTACATTATCATAGGGAAATAACACACAACTGAGTACGATATTTAAAATTCTCTATTTTAATTCAGTAAATCTCTGTTACTCACTGTGAGAAACAATTTGTTTCTCACAATGGCAGTTTCATAAATAAAATGTACCACTGTGACTAAAGTGGTACAATTTTATCATCCATTTCGTAAATAAAATGTACCACCGTAACTAAAGTGGTACATTTTATTTACAAAACTGCCACTATGAGAAACAATTTTGTTTCTTGCAATGAGTAATGGGGGTGCCCTCATTTTAATCTCTTCGAAATCCTTCATATTAAAACACATTATCAGCATTAGTTGGCTCATATTACCAAATAGGTGGTTTTGCTTTTTCAAATTTAACTCCCAGATTACTCATTACTAAAAAATGAAACACCAAAATATGTAATGGGATCAATACTTTTTTGAATAGTGTATCCTTTTTTCGAGTATATATTATATAATAGAGTGAAATATCATACCTTGTGGTATAATTTAATCACCACGAGGGACTACAAATCAGCCTCAAAGCGCTAGTTTAAACACCTGAGAAGCCGTCAAAATCCCACAAGTTGTCCCTAACCTTAATGATAATAACCCTACAGAATCACAAACCAAAACCGAAGTCGAATTGCGATGGCTGATTAGTCGCCATGACAATGTTTACTATGAACTGCGGTGGTGGTATCATCGTCATCCCTTACTCTCTTATTAGTATTTGGTGGGTGGACTTCAATTCGATTTTGATTGGTGCAACTGGAGGGTTGTCAACTTGTCATTAAGATTAGGGACAACTAAAAATTGGATGAATAAAAAAAATGGTGATGATACTATTTTATATCAAAAGTAAAGAAATATATTTTTTTTCTTGAAGAAAAATAAGTCAATTTTAAACTACATAATCATTATAAACATTATAATAGTCATATTTCAATCGACAACTATAAAATTTTCACAATCTTTGACGGCCATACCAATCTGTTCGTATTATGCATTTTGATGCTTATTACAACAAAGTGTAGCCGTGTATGCGTGAGAGTTTTATGAGCAAGATTAATTGATTAATGCTTGTCCGTCAAATTTAAGAGTGTGTCCAGTTGTCCACATATGTTGGGTATCCCATAATCATGAGGGTATTTTCTCAAAAAAAAAATGAGGGTATAGTAAAATAACCTTGTATTCACTATACCATGTGTGCACATCAACGTTCAACAGTCAACTCCACTCACCCAACTGCACGCTTCTAGACACCCTACCAAGCCACCGTTGTCACCATTGCCGTCATGTCTGCCCACAATCCCCTAACTAGCACAATCGCAACTGAGGTTCTATTGAATTCACGTAATCACATTATTTTCACTTATTTCAGGTTTAATAATCTAGATAGTATAAGTTCAAATAAAATTTTATCTTGCTATTACAAGGTATATACATTTCCTCCGTTTCTTTCTAGATATATCACTTTCTAAATAAAGAAGTTTCAATTTAGATGTATGACTTTCCTTTTTAACTAATTAATTTTCTCTATATATTATTATTCTAACTATTATCAGGAACAAGCTAACCGGTTCAATTCAAGCAAGCTTTGGATCATTCAACACCAATGTCAGTCTCCTACTATATGATAACCAGTTATCCGGTCCAATTCCGAAGTCATTGGGTCAGGCAAAGCTCTCAAAACTAAGAATCTCAAATAACCAACTCTCAGGCTATGCATCTTTCTTGTTTGGGATCGATAAGCCAGAACTCACTGATGTATCACTAAGGAATAACAAGTTTAAGTTTGATTTTAGCAATGTGGACTTGTTCCAAGGTCTAAGAAATCTTGACATTGCTCATAACATGTAAGGATCACTTCTGAAACGACTCGGCCAACTCCCGTTGTAGTCGACTGATGTGAGCTATAACAAACTTTGTGGCAAGGTCCCAACAGGACGACATAAAGACGTTTAGCCCTTCCCTCTTTGCCTACAACAAATGTCTATGTGGTGCTCCTTTACCCCCTTGTAAATAATCCTATAGGTGATTTGGTTAGCAATTTGAGTGAATGAGTTGTGTTTGTGTTTAAATATATTTGGATTTGCCCTTGAATAAGGTCTTGGGCCTCAAGAATAAGCCCAATTTATATTAGATGGGCTCCCTTTATGTTTTTTTTTTTTGGTGCAACCCCTTTGAATTTGTGATTGTATATTTGTATGTTTGTTTTATAATTTAACATTATCAATATTTTTTTTTTATTTTTTTTTTAACATTATTAATATACCTCCTCTAAATTTTATTTACTTTTTTTAAGTGCTGCAATACTATAAATGACCTCCTATATACTCCCTCTGTCCCTTTATTTTTGCCCCATTTGACTGTGCGCGATTTTCAAAACACGTGTTAAAACGTTTATATCTCCATTTTCATACGCGTAAAAATTATTGAAAGTTGATATTTATAAATTTATAATAAGATGAACCAAACAAGATCTCACATGACTATATTTCATTTAGTAAAACAACGGGAATTTGTAGTCAAAGTTTTCTAAGTTTGACTCATATTGTAGCAATGGAGCTAAAAGATAGGGATGGAGGGATTCATTTCCCTAGGATCGAGCGATAGGGTGCCTGTTAAGAATTGCCCGAGTTTCCAGACACATCGCACTTCCGCTCGGGTCTTCCCTCTCCCTATTGGATGAAAGCAAGGTAACCAGCGATGTGTACTCCTGGTTGTGAAAGAGAGGGCGGACCGGGATCCCGTTCTTACTTTTGTACTATTTTTTTTTTCACATCATTTACTTTTAAATTACATATTCATGTACTTTCTACTTTACTGTTTTTGTTTGGTTGACAATTTTTGTTTAATCAAGCTTGCTAACAAATAGTATTAATGAATTAATATCTCTAATTATCAATATTGTAAAATTATAAAAAGTAAATATTGATAAAATTTACATTGAGACAATTCAAACAAGATCTCACTTGATTATGTTTATTTTGTGATTTATAAATCACAAAAGTTAGTCAAAATATAGTTTGTGAATTGTACAACTGTCAAACCGTGTCAATTAAAAACTGGAGAAAAATACATATTGTTTGAACCAATATATATAATCATGCTTTAAAATCTTGTGATGTCAAGAAGTATTTCCTTTGTTTCATGAAGATTAAATAATGTTCATGAATGAAATATATAACTTTGTTTGTGTTTAGTAATTACAACTCCGTATTGATTTGTATTAAAGTAAAACAATGTCACGTGGATTCTAGTTGGATGCTTGGTAATTTTTATTGTTAAAATGTCAAATGTTTATAATATTTATGTATGAAGTACTTGTACATATTAAAATGGAGGCAAGTAGTGGAAAAACATAAAAATAAAATTAGGACAAAAAAATTGAGACCGACGTAGTAATATTCACCATAATTTATTGAAATTTTCAACTATATAAATCTAAAAATCAAATCAATGGATGATAATATACAAATAAAGCTCCGGAGCCGCCATTATTGAAGCATATGGAAGACGAAATTCACCAAATTAAATAAATTCACATATCAAAATTAATAAACAAATAATCAAGATTATCTTCCTAAACCGGTTCACTTGCAAGCCGGGAGCGGACCGCCACAAAGGCACTTGTTATTTTCAAAAGAATCAGCCCCAAACCGGGTCAACCATTTTCCGGTCGGAACCGGTCCACAAAGCTGGTTGTAGCTCACATTAAAAACCTGCAAAGGCAACTGAGAAAGTTGTCTAGGTAGTGAACCATAAATCATGTTATGGCTAACATCAAGACCTTGTAACCTTGAGTTAAATACCACGTTAGAGAAGTCAAATGAGAATGCATTGTTTCTCAAGTATATTAAAATTAGTTTTGGATTTCTAAATAAAAATGAAGCATCCCCTATGAACTGGTTGTTTGAAAGGTCTAGCCAGCTAAACCCGGCTTGGCTCAATGATTTTGGGATTGGACCGGAGAGGTTATTATCGCTGACTTGTAAGGCTAGGTTTTTAAATGAACTGAAGCTCTCGGGGATTGAACCGGAGAGCTGGTTTTTTTGTAGGGTGAGTTTTTGGAGATTGGGGATACGAGATAGAGATGCGGGGATTAAACCGTTGAATTTGTTCTCTGATAAGTCAAGGATATTTAGTTTTTTAAGCCGGTATAGGGATTGTGGGATTGAACCGGTTAAGTTAGTTCGAAAAAACTCGAGGTCTTGAAGGTTAACAAGGTTTGAAATAGACGAGGGAATGAGCCCAGTTAAACCAGGCATATCATTAAAGTAAAGGACCTCAAGACCGGTCAGCTGACCGACAATTGGAGGAATCTGCCCGATGAGCTCGTTGTTCTGACCGATGGTTAGGTACTTAACCCGATTAGTTTGGTTATCACACCCAACGTTGTACCAAGTCTTACAACAATCAGTGTTGGGCTGCCATGAGGAGAAAAAAGTGGTGTTTGGGCCTAAATGGGCTTTAATTTCAAGAAGGGCATTTTTGTCATTTGGGTGGCAGAGTTCAGCTGCCAGAGAAAGAGTGAGCAAAGAGGAGGTGGTGATGAGAAGAGAGAATAGAAAGAGAGAGATTTTCAATTGAGATTTCATTTTGTGTTGTTTTGTATGAATGTCAAAAGTTTGTTTTTTTTTTGAGTTGGTGTATAATGTATTTTGGTTGTGGAATTTATAGGCATTCATTTTGTAGTTTGGGATTACGTATTTTGACTGAAATGTGATTAAAGAATTAGTCAATTAACATAAACAAATAAGGATATGGCTTTTTCTTGGTCAAATTGGTGTTCTCCCAACTTCCCAAGTAGTTTCCATCTAGATTCAATATTATTTATCGGATAATATAAGTATGCTTTGTATATTACTAGATTTTAGAATTGCATGCATGAAGTGTCATGCTTTTAAAAATGCACCATATATCTCCACCATCAGAATCGTCTTATACCTTTTGGAGACATGTTGTTACCAATGTTACGAATCAGTACGTGATATTGTGCTACTTAAATTAAAATACTCGCTTCATTTTATATTTTGATCTCAAATACTTTTGTGATTCTTTCGTCAAATTTTTTACTTATCAAATTAAAAAATATTGGAAATTATGTACGGAGTAAGAAATCATTCATTTTATTATTTCTATATTTTTTTGTAATTTCAATTATTAATTTTAGAGGACTTTATTGGTAGATTGATTATACACCAACAAAAAAAAAAGGAAGATTAGTTTGTGACAACGTAAATATTGATAAGGTGAAGATTTTACAAGAAATTATTAATTTTAATATTTTTATTTTTAAAAATGAAAAAAGACCAACTCAACTACCATATATTCCGCTAATATTACTCAATTAATAAATAAAAAGTTACACTTAACGGAATTTCAGATTTTGGGGCCCCAAAAGTTTTGAGGCCCTGTGTTGTTGAGCTATTTGCATAGCCCAATAGCCGATCATGTCCACCGTTTATGGTAATATTATCCCTAATAGTAAACCAAAACCAAAAGGTGTTAAGATTATGCTTAGCAGCTTAGGGTACATAAATGGACTAAGTAATTCTCTAATCTTCCACCTTAACCAGTTATAAGAAACAATCAATAGTAGACAGAAGTAGTTCCAGATTTTGGATTTTGGGAAAATTGTTCGAAGTTGACAAATCCATCCTTTACTTATTTTAACGAGCCCTTGTTGTGATGGCTCCAAAGTCTCTTCAATTTTGAGTCAAAAAATACGAGAAAAAATGGTCAAATTAATACACCACATAAGTCATCATACGTTCTCTAATTATTTAGAATAATGTGAAAAAAGAAAACGTGTCATTTCTCAAAAAACACAAATATCTTAAATTAAATGGAAAATAGTAATAATTCAACCAAAATGTGCCTTTTCATAAAAAAGATGTCAACTAATTAATAGGTTATTTCACTAATAGCTGGTTTATGACCTTAATGTCCACTGTTGGTTTGAGAGCAAGAAAGTAATGAGTCATGTACAAGCTATAGATAAAGCTGAAATAATTTTGCAATAAGTCAAGGTAATTTACAGTTGAAATCCATAGAAGAATAAAGTAGAAGAGAATAAAGAGGCTTGAAGAATAAAACCTCTTTTAAGCTAAGTTTGTCCTGTATTTTTAATTTTTTTCTGCATGCAGCGCTTTAACCTCCATACCCTCCTTTCCTGCACCTTCCTTCACCTTAGCTACCGCCTGAAGCTAAACGCCCTATTTGCTGTTATTATGGTGGAAAGCAGAATTGGGATGTTAATTTAACAAGTACAAACATATTTATGAAGGTATTTTAACATGTTATTAGAATCAGTGTGACACAAAGATCACGGGTTCAAATCTCATCAACTCCTCACTTTCAAGTAAAATATTTCACGCAGGGTATGCGAAGGGCACATGTTGTATCCACATAAACAATGAAAACTATAAAGATAACATACTTCATAATAGGGGGAGAAAACGAAAGAAATAGAAACATCTTATGACATCACTTACATTAGGATTTCTGCCTCAATTCATAGGCTTTGATAATTCGATTTTAGAATCATTTCAAAATATTACGCTGCTTTTTATATTTAGTAAATTAAATTAAGCTTTTATATTCTGTACTTCTTTTTACGAGTTTAAATGACATGTATAAAGATTTAAAGAGACTACTAGTTGCTACGACAGATAGTGAAAGATAGTTGTGATATTTCAACTCAATTTCTTAAATTTGATCCCTAGAGATAAAACGTGGAATATAATATTAAAGGGCAGAGAGATCGAGCATGTATGTTATGGTACCTTGTTCTGTTCTTGATTAGCTAAATTCTGTAATATTAAGGGTCAAACAATTCCTATAAAAGAAAGCTACTGTCTTATTAACACTTGCAACAACAAAATCCTTTTTTCCTTGTCATTCACCATTTACTCTAAAACCACTCTTTTCTGTAAAACTTTACATTTAATTAATCTTGCCTTTCTTTTGTGATAAGGGCTTTTTGATATTCCAAAATCCAAAAGGACCACGAGCTCGGGAAAGCAGAGCAAAAGACTAAAAGGGAATATATACCTGCTAATGCAAAAGGTGAATGCCAACAAAGCTGTGTAAAAATGAGTAGTCAATCATGTATTAGCTTAGAATATAGCCATTAAATCACATCTTTTACATACAGAAAGCTTCCTATAGCACCTTGATCACCCCAAATTAAGAAGTCAACAATGAAATTTTATAAACTTATATAGCCTAAACCATGAAAATCCCTGCCTCAAGCAGCTTCTGACATCCTGTTCTTCTGTGAACACGTCGAAACCAGCAGAGTGATTCTAACTCAAATTTGTAAGCATGTCAGACAAAAAAGGCTCACCTCCGAACCCTGATGATTTCAAGTTAAAAGACACAAAGCCCCAGCTTGGGGAGCGATGGCCACATGGAGGAGTTCGAGGTGGGCATGGATGGATTGGAGGTGACAGGACATCAAGCACCTACGACCTTGTTGAGCAGATGAACTACCTGTATGTTCATGTAGTTCGTGCCAAAGATCTTCCAGTTAACCCTGTAACGGGGAGCTGTGACCCGTATGTAGAGGTCAAGTTGGGGAACTACAAGGGTAAAACGAAGCACTTTGAGAACAAAATCAATCCTGAGTGGAAACAAGTCTTCGCGTTTTCAAAGGAGAAGATACAATCCACTGTCCTTGAAGTCTATGTTAGAGACAGGGAGATGGTGGGCAGAGATGAGTACTTAGGCAAGGTGGTGTTTGACTTGAATGAAGTCCCTACACGGGTTCCTCCTGATAGTCCTCTGGCTCCACAATGGTATAGGCTAGAGGATCGTCGAGGTGAGGTGAAGACAAGAGGAGAGGTTATGGTTGCAGTTTGGATGGGAACACAAGCTGATGAAGCTTTCCCTGAAGCTTGGCATACAGAGGCTGCTTCAGTAGTTTCAGGAGAAGGCGTTTACAACATCAGATCAAAGGTTTATGTGTCTCCCAAGTTATGGTATCTCAGAGTAAATGTGATTGAAGCACAAGATGTTGAGCCACATGATAAGAGCCAACTCCCACAGGTTTTTATCAAGGCTCAACTTGGAAACCAAATACTTAAAACTAAGGTGTGCCCGGTGAAGACTACCAACCCACTGTGGAATGAAGATCTGATCTTCGTAGCAGCAGAACCCTTTGAAGAAATGTTGGTTCTCGAACTTGTGAACAAAGCCAGCTCAAAGGATGAACTAGTGGGGAAGATAAGCTTGCCATTAAACGTCTTTGAGAAGCGACTGGATCACAAAGCGGTCCACTCACGTTGGTTCAACCTTGAGAGATTTGGGTTTGGAGCCCTGGAGGGCGATAAGAGAAATGAACTTAAATTCTCCACAAGGGTTCACCTGAGAGTCTGTCTTGAGGGGGTTACCATGTGCTCGATGAATCAACGATGTATATCAGTGATACTAGGCCAACTGCACGACAGTTGTGGAAACAGCCAATGGGGATCCTCGAGGTGGGAATCTTGAGTGCCCAAGGGCTTTCACCCATGAAGAAAAAGGAAGGAAGTAGCAGCACTGATGCATATTGTGTGGCAAAGTATGGACTAAAATGGGTTCGAACAAGAACCATCATCCAGAGCTTCAACCCTAAATGGAACGAGCAGTACTTGTGGGAAGTTTATGATCCTTGCACTGTGATCACCTTAGCAGTTTTCGACAACTGCCATCTCGGAGGAGATGACAAGAGTGCAAAAGATCCAAAGATAGGGAAGATAAGAATCCGGCTATCTACCCTAGAAACCGACAGGATTTACACCCATTCTTACCCTCTCCTTGTCCTCCAATCCTCTGGTGTTAAAAAGATGGGAGAGCTCCAACTAGCAATTCGATTCACCTGCTTATCCTTTTCAAATATGATCTATCAATACTCCCATCATTTACTCCCAAAGATGCATTATGTCCACCCTTTCACCATAAACCAATTGGACAACTTAAGATACCAAGCCATGAACATTGTGGCAGTGAGGTTAGGCAGAGCAGAACCGCCCCTCAGGAGAGAGGTCGTAGAATACATGCTAGATGTCGACTCCCATATATGGAGCATGAGAAAAAGCAAGGCCAACTTCTTCAGGATTGTCTCTGTCTTCTCAGGAATGCTCTCCATGAGCAAGTGGTTAGGCGAGGTCTGCAAATGGAAGAACCCAGTCACCACAGTTCTAGTTCACATTCTCTACTTCATCTTAATTTGCTATCCAGAACTCATCCTCCCAACTGTTTGTCTCTACATGTTTCTGATCGGTATATGGAATTACCGATACAGACCAAGATATCCTCCTCACATGGATACCAAGCTTTCATGGGCAGATGCAGCTCACCCAGATGAACTTGATGAAGAATTCGATACCTTCCCAACAACAAAGTCATCAGATATAGTTCGAATGAGATATGACAGGCTCCGAAGTATAGCAGGGAGAATACAGACAGTGCTGGGAGATATGGCAACTCAAGGAGAGAGATTTCAGGCATTATTAAGCTGGAGAGATCCTAGAGCTACCTGTCTGTTTACTTTCTTTTGCCTAATCGCAGCTATTCTACTCTATGTTACACCATTTAGGCTTCTGGCTATCTTTGCAGGCTTGTATCTCTTCCGACATCCTCGGTTCAGAAGCAAGATGCCAACAGTTCCCAACAATTTCTTCAGGAGATTACCCTCTCGAGCTGATAGCTTGCTCTGATAAAGTCACCCAACTTCATGAACTTTGGTTTGTTTTTTAAGTGTATGATCATTATCTTTAAGATTTTCATTTTTTTTTTTTCCTTCCATTATTCGTGAGTTGTAATGTATTATCTCCTCTCAGAAATTTTTACAGTCAAATCATTTTTATTCTATAGTCATGTTGCAGTAAAGAACAAAGATCTACTCAATTCACATCCAGCAATCTTTAAACCATGCCGTTTGCAGACAAAACAAAAGGGCAGCTTTGTTATTTTGCGTTCAATGTGTATTTTCAAAGTAATTAATTTTCATACACAAAATTAAGGTCAATGTATATTTTTAAAATATTCAATTTTCATACACAATATTAAGTAGGGAATACTATATAAGAGTATATCGTCCACTAACATGTCGAGCCTTAAATGGCGAAGCTTGTTTTGTTAATCTATAAATTGCAATCAAAAGAGTGCACAGCAACATCGTTAAACCCAAATATTACTTGGAAAATGCATGGAAAATATCTATGATGAAGTTCATTAACAAAGCAGATTCGTGAAAATCTGTGACAAATTTTGCTACACAGCTAGAACTGAACCAAACACAAGCTAAAGACGCAGCAAAATTGGGCAGACAAACCCAAAAGGAAGGTAATAGAGGCACATCCTAACATTCATGAAATTCCAATGGGGTGTAGCCGTGTAGGTATAACACCATTTATGAAGACACTACTCAAAAAGTGAAACAACAGGTTATGGTCAAGTATGATCAACCATACCTCTACTAGAATCTGAGCAAATCACCAATAACCAAATTTAGGAAGAGGATTAGAACAACAGAGGTCAATTAAGAAGCCTGAATCCCCTACTAAAGCATAAATTCCAAACCAAGATAATAACATGTGCCTTAGAAAGGGACTGCTGTAACTATACTAATTTCACTGAGAAATCAAAATTGAGAAATTAAAATTAAACAAGTTATCATAAAGGCATTCGCTGCATCTAACAAAATTTGAAAACTTCCACGAGGAGTTGTTATCGCACGAAAATTTGTAAACACTTGAATCATGATGAGAAACATACATCAAGAAACATAAACAGCTTAAATAATAAGATGACAAAATCTGATGTGCAAGTTACTTTCTACTCAGCTCCTCTAAAAGACAAGCTCGTGAGGTTTCATGCCTGACTTCAACGAAAACCTTGCTGCCAAATATGCCTTCAATTCAGGGACAGCTTCAATGTTCTTTGCCAATGGGGCATCAACAGCCTTCTGAGACTCTTTCTTCTCTGCTGGAAGTACATTCTTCTCCTGTAATTTAATAAACAATTCAAATGGTGAGACTACTAAACTGGAGCATATAGAACTAACTTCAAGCATGTACAAGTAAAAATAAAGGTCTCACCTCTTTCTCTGCCTCGAAGAATTCTCCTTCTCCCTTCTTTTTCTTCTGTTCACCTTGCTTGGCAAAGTATTTGTCATCGATGCTTGATACATCAACTCCAGAAACATCAACCTTAGTAGAAGTAGCAATCACATATGCTTGGTTGCATCTCCTTAGTGGGACACCATTAATCTTAAAGGGGCCTATTTGAAACAACAGAAAGCAATCGTTATTAATCAAACAATCATCTGCTACAACATCAATATGCACATCGAACTGCCTACAAACAACAAAAACTACAAAGAAAAAGGCATGACTTCAATGTAAAAAGATAGCCACACATCAGTTGGCAAGCAATTTCCCATGGTCAAGATAATCTATGCTTCCATGGAAAGATAATATCATCTTCTCACTGTCTATTTAAGTATTTGAAAAAGAAACACACAATTCATAAAATGTCCAATAGAATGTCATTGTATCATATATCACTCATTTCAAACATTATCCAAAGCAACAACTCTATTCTGGATCAATCTGCAGTAAAACATAAAAAACACAATTTCACAAGTTTGGTAAACCATGTTTATTGCAACAAAAACCTATTTCCTTTTACAGCTCAAGAGCACAATATAAGGCTCTAGTCTCAAAGTCTATGATACACCATCAGCTTGGGCAAACACAGATACAACAAGTCACGATCCATCTGCCTAAAAGCCTCCTATTAATTTGTAAAAGAAATGAACTAGTCTCTAACTTACAAATTTACAGTGATTGCATTGAACTTTGAAGAACTACATCCAGATTGTTGTATAAACTTTACAAAAGGGGGAGCACAAACCCAATTGTCTGTAGTCCAAATCAATTCCTTTTTTTGGAACCAGCCTATTTAAACACTAGCTACCATGAAGGAAGATTCCCAGATCATGGATTGAATATAAGTAAAAGGAAACAGCTTTACCCTTGATAACAAATTTCAGTCAAAGACTCACAGGTGAAATTCTTATGTCAGCTGAATTGAGATTATATATGAGCAGTATGTATTCAGACTACTGCTATACACAGGTTTTAAGACAAAGCGAAGACTACAGAACAATAAGAACATACTGCCATAGAAACCTGTCATTCTTTTCAGTACCAGCTGCAGTTTAATCACATCAATAACCCTGTTACCTACTACGCTAACTACTATTAATTCACTGTGAATCAAAGAGAAATGACATGCTCCATATGAGAAACAAGACCACAACAACAAAATGAAGTATAACCATGTTTATTTCACAAATTTGAACATGACTAAAAGGCATAATATATACTCCTACACTACATAACACACTGCATTCCACTTTCAGCCAAATACCAAGGCACAATTTTGACAGATTATGCAAATAAAACCATTGAAAATTAATGACAGAACAATCCCCAATGCGAAACATTTCCAAAATCAGTTACCATTAACATAATCCTAAACCCTCAAACCAAAGCCTCAGCAGAATTCCCAAACTGATAGTAAGATACATAACCGTTCGCTGCCATAAAAAACAAGGCCTCTACCCAGTATACACAACCAATCCGATACTACACCGACAATAAATTAAAGACATAACAATCACAGTGCAAACCATTTCCAAAATCAATTTTCATAAAGTATTATCCTAAACTCTAAACGCCAAGCATCAAAACTAAAATCAAACTTATATTGAAGGATGTCAGGATAGTTCGAAACCCGAATATCTATACGTAGCTACAAACTAAAGTTATCACTAGTCCATCACGCTAACAACACTATAAAATACATCATACACTGTCATTAATCATCAGTAAAACAATTTTACAAAAATTACATTTTGGGTTTACACATAGATCCAATATTCAAATTCAAAAAAAAAACAATAAAGAAATTAATTTTAAAGGATTGAAATAAAGCTCACCAGTAATGAGAAGTAACCCAGATGAAAGTTGCTTCAAAAACACAACTCTCTTCCCCTTAAACCTTCCAGCCAACACAATCAACACTGTCCCTGGTGTAATACTCGCCCTACAATTCCACCCACAAAATAAAACAATGAAAAATTAATTTTCAAAATCAAAAAAAAAAAAAAAAAATCTGCATTTACATTAATTTATAAGCCCGATTAAGAAAAAATGAATTACCTAAGTTTGGCGGCTTTGGGTTTGCGCTTGTTAATTAAGGGCTTCTTAACATCGTCAGCAGGGTAAAACTTGGAGGTCTTCTCAGCCGAAGCAGGAGCAGCTGCTTTAGGAGCGTGAGTAGGGAAAACGCCGCCGTTTTTGGCCTTAATAGCCCAAAGACCCCTCTTATGGTACATCTTAGATCGGCTGAATTTGCCGATTCCCCTAACAAGATCTGGGTTTCTGCTGCCGGTTCTGGGTTTCGCCATTGTTGATTGAAGGAGAAGAAGTTGAGGCTGAGGGAAATGAAGGGAGAGAGATAAACCCTAGAAAATGAGTTTCTTTTTATTGTAAGGTGATATGGTTTTCGGGGGTGTTGTTAAAGGGCTCGGTTTTGGTGTTGAGGGTTTTGGGTTTTAAGGATGGTTTGTGTTTTAGGCCCAAAGTTGGGATGGCTGGGAAACGATTGTGGAGATTGTAATTTAGGTATTGAATTAGGCCCTATTTGGCAGTAGTATTTTAGGTAATTGAATAGTAATAATAAAAAACAGGTCAAATTAGAAAATAACACCCATAAAAACCTCCGATTTTGATAATAACACCAAGTAATTATTATAATACCACCAAAAATCCCAAAATTTTGGTTTCACCACCAACTAACAGATTTTTGGATGGAAACTGTTAGTGGAGCCCGCCATGTACACGTGTCAGTTGTTTATTGGTTTAAAAAAAAAAAAAAAAAAAAAACCTAACCCCTAACCCAACAAGCCCCACTACCGGCACCACCTGCCCTAGCCGCCGGAACCTCATGCCCCCACAAAAATCGGCGAACCAGCCTTATTACCACCCTATAACCGCCGACTCCACCGCTTCCTCCCTTTCCCCTACCCGAAAACCACCCTAAGCCCATCAAACCACCGCAAAAACCAACCTGACCACCGCGCACCCCCTCCTCTTTTCCTCCACCCTTGAAACGGCCCATTCGGCCATGGAAATCGACCATTTTGGGTTTCCATGCTCGATTTTGGTCGTTTGAGGGTGAAGGGTTCCCATGGTTCGTTTTCTAGGTCGATTCCATGGTCAATTTTGGTGGTTTTTTGATTGTTAGTTTTCGTGGTTTTCGGTCGTTGTCGGTTTTCATTGGTGGATGGGTGGCGTGTTTCAAGGTTGGGGCTGGGTTTCGTTGGTGGTGGCGTGTTTCAAGGATGGGGCTGGATTTCGTTGGTGGCTAGGCTTGTTTCTGGCGGTGCTGAAGGTCGGGATGGGATGGGGAGAGGGGTTGTCGGTGGCGGGTGTTAGAGTTGCCGGCGGCAGCTACGGCTGGGGCAGGTGGTGCCGGTGGGGTGGCTGGCTGGGTTAGGGGGTTAGGTTTTTTTTTTCTAATTTTTCTTTTTTTTAAAACCAATAAACAACTGACACGTGTACATGGCGGGCCCCACTAACGGTTTCCATCCAAAAATCCGTTAGTGGGTGGTGAAACCAAAATTTTGGGATTTTTGGTGGTGTTATAATTAAACTTTTTTTTTTGTGTGGTGTTATTATCAAAATCGGGGCTTTTTATGGGTGTTATTTTCTAATTTAGCCAAATAAATGTATTTGGTAAGGTAGCGTTTCATGTAGTGGTTAGTGGTAGTGATAGTGGTAGCGTTTAGGTAGCTTTTGTCAAAAGTTAAAAATATTAGTGTTTGAAAGGTAGCGAATAGCTTTTAACAAATTTTGTTTACTTTTTAAATATTGTGCATGTATTTTTTATGTATTTTAACATTTCAACCGCTATTTTTTCCAAACACTCATACTATTAACCGTTACATTGACAGCTAACCTTTACCCACTACTAACTGACAGTTACCCGCTACTCAACCGCTAAAAGCTACCCGCTACTGCTAGTTTTGCTAAACAGGACCTTAGAGGTGTCTATACCTGTATTAGTGGTGTGCAAAAAATCCAAAAAATCAAAATTCGACCAACTGAAAATGTTTGTAATCGAATCAAAATAATATTTCCTCCATTTTGATGACACAGTTTGACCTTTTGTACTATTCACATAACTTACTTTAACTTTGTTTTGTGATTTCGTATTGAGAAAAAACTTAGTTGTGGGGTCTTGTTAGATTCGTCTAAACTTCAACTTTTCAAATATCAAAATTCCATAATTTTTGCTATGTAATCAATGATACTTGCATTTGAAAGTATGCATTGACAAATGTGCCTAAATGAAATGTGCCATCTAATAAGAATGGAGGATGTAGGATGATAAGAATTGCATTTTTTTTTCTGTGTTTAAGAATTTGAATTGAAAAAAAAGAAACCGAGTAGAAGTACGCTTAATTGAATCAATCAATGTACGAATGAATTATAAAGTACTATTTTTTATTTTTTATTTTATCTTCTCTAGACTAACTAATGTTGTACTATATGGGTGTCTAGTACAAATGGTCAATGGAAAAATGAACAAGAAGAGAAAATGAACTTAAAAGAATTTCAATTTGGCGTGATTATAATTACTGACTTGAAAACGAAATCCGACGCAATTAGGGTGCACAATTGCATTCGCCGGTACATAATTAAGGATACACACACCACTCCTACACAAAAGCACTTTTGGGTGGGAGGTTGGAGACTAGTAAACTTATGTCCAAAGAGAGAAATGTGTTTTAGCTTAGTATGTTTGAAGATTCTTATAATCTAATTTTCTCAATCATGAAAATACATACTGAAAGATAGGATAATCAAGAGTTGAAGAATCCAAATAGACAAAGCCTTATCAGAATTAAGGTGAGTTAACAACCTCTTAAACATCCCATTAATTGTGGGTGTTACGAGGGAGTTACAAAGGAAGAGGAAGAGAAAAAGTCGTTAGTCTACTGTCGCACATACGCGCCTGATCGAGCGAGGTTCACCCGATCGGGTGAGGGTGATACATAATCTCAACTTACATGCGCGCCCGACTAGGCGAGTGAGGTCCACCCGACCGGGCGAACAAACGACGAAGATTAACGTTGCACTCGCCCCCGACCAGGCAAACAAATGTATCAAAAAACACTTTTACTCACGCCCGACCGGGCTAGAGTGCAACGGTCAGCTACCTTTCCTCTCTTTACTCCAACAACCCCCACTTAATTGAGAAAAAAAATAACAACAAAAGATGAGAAGCAACATATGGGCATAAGAGATGATGTAGTACATAACACTTAGATATTACATTAGTAACTTGAAATCTAATGCTTAGTGAAATGAAGCAATGAGCTACAAGCATAACGGTAGACAAACCTTGAAACTCGTACACCCTTGATCAAAGAGTAAACTAACCTTGAAACTCTAAGATTTAACTCAAGACCCCCACAACACATACATCACTCCATAATTTACATAATCTCCGCGAAAAGATGTACTCTTTATAGCCAAGTACATTCACCTTAGGTCTAGTGGAGACTCTAGAAAACCGGCCAATGTTTTCATAGAAGATGGCTAGTCTTCACAACCACATAAGTGAGTCCAATAATGTGTCTCAATAGCATAAGGACTCATTAAGAGTTAGAAACTCAACCTCACAAAATACAACAGGGGACACCACACATCCATTAAGAGTTAAACAACTCAACCTCATACATGCATTACAAACTCTATCGCAATAGGATTTAGGACAAGTGTGATGTGTCACATGGCCTTAAGTCTAATCCCTCTCGATGATTCTTCAACTTGTATTCTTGCTAACCCATTCGTCAAAGGATCCACCAATCTAAGTTCATTTCGGACCTCACAAATTCCAATGCAATCATTTCATTCTTGAGCAATTGTCTCACAACTTTGTGTCTCATACAAATAAGTCTCTTCTTGTCATTGTAGTCGCTATTGTTAGCTACTTCAATTGCCGCTTAAGATTCACAATGTAAGGACACCAGAGATGAAGTCTTCCCCCACAATGGTATGTCGGCTAGAAGATTCCTAAGCCACTTCGGTTCATGACCTACTAACTCGATCAAGATCAATCAATTCAGATTCCATGGTGGAGCGAGCTAGACATGGTTGTTTTAAGGACTTCCATGAGATTGCACCTCCACCCAAAACAAAAACATACCCACTAGTAGAAGAAACTTCATCATTATCAGTTACCCAATTAGCATCACAATAGCCATCTAAAACATTAGGAAAGCGATTAAAATTCAAACATACCTCCATGGTACCTTTAAGATACCTAAGTAACCGACGAAGAGCAATCCAATGACTTTGACTTGGATTGTGAGTATATCTACTAAGTCTACTCACTGCATAGGCAATGTCGGGTCGTGTACATTATCAGAAACATCACACTACCAATTACCTCTGCATATAGATCTTGAGATACACTAGGACCCTTGTTCTTCATTAGCTTTATGTTGGGATCATATGGAGTCTTGCTAGGCACAACATCAAAAGAGTTAAATTTCTTAATAAATTTTTCCACATAGTGAGATTGACTCATGGAGAATCCGTTCTTAGTTGTCCTTAAACGAATCCCAAGATTGACATCGGCTTCTCCCAAGTCCTTCTCAAACTTAGTAGAAAGCAACGCCTTAGCATCATTCCCAACATCAAGATTAGTACCAACAATAAGCATATTATTAACATATAAGAAAATTGTCACACATGATGAACCAAACTCCTTAGAGTACAAATAAGAATCAGAAGAATTAGTCACATAGACACAACTATTAAGAGTACTATCAAACTTTTCAAACCATTGCTTAGGAGCTTGCTAAAGACTATAAAGAGACTTTCTAAGCTTACACACTTGGTGTTCTTGTCCCTTCACCACAAAACCTTCCGATTAAGTCATATAAATTTCTTCATCAAGGTCTCCAATAAGATAAATCGCTTTAACATCCATTTGGTGAATTGAACCACTAAGTCATGAATTGCCACAAGGGCTACCTATGAGGTGGGTACCCCATTGTTAGGGATCCCATTTCCTTTATGCCCTTGGCCCTTTAAAAGCCTAGGACTTTACACTTTTTAGGGTGTATTAGGATTTGAATTCCTGACTGTTTGGGAGACCTTGAATTAGAATTTAGTTTATCATTACTTTTTTTTATAAGGAACCAATTGAGAGTCGCCAATGAGTTTTAGGAAAACTCATAAACCTCGTTTTCGCCTTTCTCCCAAGTAAAATTCAAGGGATAATTAGCATGAATCATAAGTTTACCCCATGCCCAAATTGGTCTATTAGTACCATAAATGAGTCCGGGAGCGAGGATACTAGGAAAACGTTCTTTTTGACAATGTGGTCTCTACTAGCTCTTCATTTTTCACAATTTCATTACCAAATTAAATAATATATGCAACGCGATTCCAAAAACTAAGTTAGTTGATTTTATTTACAAATATTAATCACAAAAAGTCTACGTTGCAACGAATAATGTCGTTATTCTTTTTTATTCAAATTCGTGAAAAGAACAATAAAAAAAAAACAAGATTCGCCTTGACTTAAGTGATAAAACAAAAATTAATTATTTGCAAATTGGCCTCAACACTCTGAACTATGGCTTGGGTGCACCTAGCACCCTGTACTTTGCGTAGTAGCCAAACACCACAAACTAATGAATTGGGTGCAAAGCATGCCTTTAGTAAGCTTTCCAGCCACCATTCTCGCAGGTGCCGGTGAATTAAAATTTTATTTTTCGATTTGTGTGCCAAAAAAAAAAGTCTCATTAAGGTTTCGGGAATCATTTTATTTCTTAAAGGACCAAATTGGGCTCGAAATAAGCAAAAAAATAATGTAAATGACTCTACTCGGCTTAAAACACAATCACGCAAATCGAGATATTTTCTAACACGCAAAAAGTGTCATTTACCCTATTTTTTTCTTATTCCGGGCTCAATTTGGACCCTTAAGTGCCAAAATGACCCCCAAAACCTTAATGGGACATTTTTCGACACGCAAATCAAAAAATAAAAAGTTAATTGACCGGCTCCGGCGAGAATGGTTGCCGGAAAGCTCACTAAAGGTATACTTTTCTCCCAAGTCATTAGTTTGTGGTGTTATATCTACTACGCAAAGTACAAGGTGATGGGTGCAATTAAGCCATAGTTTAGAGTGTTGAGGCCAATTTCGCCTTAATTATTCAATTCTACTCTTTAATTAACGAAAGAATACTACATGAATAAATTAATTAAAGTTTTTTTTAAAGTGATCAAACAACACTAATTAATTGATTAAAGTTATTTAAAACAAGAAGAAAAAAGGTGATTGATCTAAGTGCTTAGTAAATTAACCATTCTCCTTTGTTTGCTAGATCTCCATTTTAGGCGTTTATGGACTTCCCTCCTTCTTCGTACCTCCAAAGACTTTAGAAGAATATATTAGGGTTGAAGAGTATTTGGGAAGATAGGGGAAAACTAGTATAACAGCAAGAGAATTTGAGAGATTATGGTTTTTAGAATTCTAAGGTTGAACTTTTGATTTTTCTATTGTGTTTAGGTCTAAGAGAAGACCTCTATTTATAGGAGTAGGAATCTAGGTTTAGGGTTTTAGAGCCGCGGCATCAGAGGGCGCGCGAAACTCTCAAAGTTGCACTGGAGTGCCGTGCGTAACTTTGAGACTTGTGCTAAGCAGTAGCGCGCAACAATAGAAGTTGCGCGGAGCGATTTGCCTTATTCGAAACACATTTATTAAAACTTTTTATTAAAATGTTGGGTTAAGGAAAATGAGGTATCATTGAAAAGCTCTGAATATCCACTTTCTAATGGTGTTGGAATTAGGTTGAAATCTGTTGTGTATTAAAAAATATGGTCGTTTGAGTTCAAGGGTGTCAGTTTCGGGCCTGGATTAGTGTTTTGATGATATCTTCTTCGTTTTAACTCGGAATTGGGCTTATAATATACCGTTGGAAAGCTCTTTGAAAGGGATATCCATATGTATAGGCTTTGCACGGATATTAGATGGTTTAATACTCTTATTGTCTCAGTTTTCAACAATATAAGATCCATTTAATTCAATAATTGCATTTGACGCATTTGGGTTCGTTATTGTAGGGAATTTTTCAAACTTTTCATTGAGCCCTATTGTGGTTCATGCTTTTAGATATGGCGGCGTTCCAAGGAAAAGATGCTAGAGATAAAAGAGTCGCCAACAAGTTTTAGGAACTTGTAAACCGTTCAAGGGTGTGAAGGTTACACCCATTCACGATCACGGAGATCGCTAACTCCATAGTGGTCCGGAACCATGACTGAATGTTCAAGGATGATGGTACGAATCCAACCTAAAAGAGATTGAACCCGTCCTAAATAGGCCTCTACTTAATTCTACATACATCAAATTAATCCTAAACCTGTTTAGTCTACGTATACGTTAGTTGATTATTAATGCACAATTAAATCTATTATTGGTGATCACTTGAATTAAAGTCATATTAGCCTAAATCAAATTATTAATTATCTTAATAGGCGTGATTTCAAGTAAAAATTCCCTTTAAACCTGCAAAAAAGGGGCGTGATCAAGCAATAACAATATATCAAGAATAATCAAGCAACATATGATTAATATAACAATCATCATCATAAGAACATTATCAAAACGTCGTTAGTAGTAAGATCCTAGGAATGATACTAAACGGATTAATAAAAAATCCTAGCATGTCACTATAATCAAATCAAAATGTTAACCTAACCATGATACTATCAATTAAAATCAACATCATAATCATGATGCTAGAAATCATAGAAACATCTTAACATGATACTAGGAATTAAAATAATATTCTAAACATAATTTCTACTCCAAAATCAAAGAATAATAATAAGGGTGATTGAATTACTCACTTTGATGCCTCGACTTTCTTGCTATTAAAACAATAAACACGTTAGTAAACTTCAAGAAAATTAAATCAATAAAGTAAATAAATTAAATATGAATTGAATTATAGATTTGGGACTAAACCCTCAGAAATATCAACCTTTGACGTCGAGGATGGCTTGGAGTATTCAAGTCTCATGAATGAGGTATTGTGTTTGAATGGGAGGAATATCAAGGATATGTTTAGGATGTGTTTAGGCTAAAGCTAAGAACATGGGATCAAGAGAGAGAACGGATGATTATGATGATTATGGTGATTGTTGGTGATTGAAAATGGGGTGAAACGACCTCTATTTATAGGAAAAAAGAGGGTCAAACCGATCAGAAATGAACCGAATTTGAAACGGAATAAAACAGGTTTCATCGCAGTGCGATAGAAGTATCGCGGCGCGCCAGGTCCTTTGCGGCGCGATGGTGTTGTTGCGCTGCGATGGTCCTGCAGTTTTGCGGTTTTTGTTTTTATCATAACTTTTGATCCAAAAATCAAAAGAAGATAAATAATATATTGTTGGAAAGATCTAGAGTTATAATTTCCAATGAAATTAGAATAAATTGATGTCTTTTGTATAATTTAAGATATGATCGAAATAGTGGAACAATGTCAGTTTTGGATATAGTTTGGTATTTTAATCATATCCTTTTCGATTCTAATCGGAATTAGGATTATGATATATCATTGGAAAGATAATTTCAAGGCCTATCTAACCATTCAAGATTTGGATAAAAATTATGAGGCACAAAATTCAGTTTTGACCGGGATTAGGATTATCAAAAAGAGATGTTTTATTCAATATCAAATTCTTTAATCTTTATCATTCGTGAAAAGGATAAATTAGAACCTTCTAGAGGATTCTAGAAGCTCCTAATGAATCCTAATTGGTTTAGGATTGGAAATAAGGTATTGGACCTTCCTCATGATCATTGGGTCGTAGGTAAGGTGGATCTAGGTCCGGTTTGGGCTCGGTTTTTTAGCCATAACTTTCTCGTTTGGAGTTGGATTTGGGCTTATAATATATCGTTGGAAAGCTCTTTTCAAAGCCCATCCAACTAAAAAATTAATTGGACCAGGATTATGTACCTAAATAATCTAGTTTGGATGTTTTTATGAATTGGACACGAAATTAATGATTTTGAGGACACGAAATGAATGATTTTTGGTTTAAAGACACGAAATAAATGATTTTGGTTTAAAAAGTTTTAGGAAAGGTTAGAAATAAGGTCAAGGCGTAAGGAAATTTCACGAGACTCTTCAAATCTTCATTGAATTCGTAAATCCGAACGTGAACGATACTCATCACTGGGTTTTGTTTTTGAGGAGACAAAATTAGGTGTTTACAGAAGCCCCCTCTTTGACCGAATTTGGAGAAACGTAAGTTTTGAAAACAAAAGTCAAAGAATTCGATAGGGATGGAGAATGATCCAGGATGTTCTGCGATCCTAAATCTTCCTTTTTAACACCGATACCTTCAAAAAACGTCAACTTTACAAATAAAGGAGTTAAGGGGAAAGAAACGCGTATCTGGGTTTGCCGAGCACACGTCTCTGGGTGACATCTAATCAAAGCTTGTTTTGTTTGACAACATCAAAATTCTCATGGAGTGCCGTCGAAGACCGCTACACTTCGATCCATCTTCTTAGATCAAGGGGGGGGGGACAACCTCCACATTCTTAGGGAGCGCTGTCGATGTCCACTTGTCTCTAAACAAAAGAGCTTTGGATGAAATATTCATTCGTCTCTGAATAAGGGATCTTTGGAAGAGAATGTCCACGTGTCTCTGAACAAGGGAGGTTTGGAAGAGATTATCCTCGTGTCTCTCAACAAGGGAGCTTTGAATGAAATGTTCATTTGTCTCTAAAAAAAAGAGCTTGAAAGGAATGTCCACGCGTCTCTGAACAAAAGAGCTTGAACAGGATTGCTCACGCGTCTTTAAATAAAAGAGCTTGAAAGGAATGCCCATGCGTCTCTGAATAAAAGAGCTTGAAAGGAATGCCCACGCGTCTCTGAACAAAAGAGCTTTGAAAGGAATGTCCACGCGTCTCTAAAGAAAAGAGCTTTGAAAAGGTGTGAGTGTTCGGTTGGCTGTGAATATGAGCTTTGAAGAATTGCATTTGGTATGGTAAGAGTGCTCGATGAGCTACGAACAAGAGCTTCAAAGAATCGGTGACGGATGGTGAAATTATTCGATTGGCTGCAAATAGGTGCTTCAATAATTTGATGAAATTGCTCGATTGACTCCGAACAGAAGCTTCGATGAATAAGTGTATCCCGTAAAATCAAATTTTGCCAAAGGACTTTGCTCGTGGTTTTCTTGGTTGACCCAAGACTGGTGTACTTGACTCATTGCGTAACTCGATGTATCGATGCGGTGAAATGACATGACTCAATGTGCATGACTGTGTGTGCATACTCAACTTGATGTGGTGACATGACTTAATGTGCATGACTCGTGTGTGCATTGTGTTATGATTGTGCTCGTGTAACTCGAAAATGCAGAAAAGAAAAAATTTTCAAAAATTTTCCATCATTTTTGTGGAGGGTACCGAATTTCTCTCGAAAAAGAAAAACGTGAAAAAAGGATGAAGTGTAGGTGTAAGTGTTGGTGAAAAACGAAGATTTTGAACTTCGTCAAATGGAAAAGAGATGAAAATAATGAATCAAGCGATGGTGCATGTTGAGTGAGCTTAATAATCAAGTGCATGTATTAATCATTGTATCTCATGGTGCAAAGATTGATGATTTGATAATGAAAGTATTTGGGTTATATAGACACCTGATTGTGTCTCCCCAAAAACCAAATCTAGTGATGAGTACCTTTCACGTCTTTGATTATCGAGTTAGGTGAAGAGTTGAAGAGTTGAAGAATGTACTCCATGGAACAATTCCGAAGAGTTTTTCGGAGTTCCTCTTCCCATTCCTTGAAGTTGACCAAGTTTAGGCTAAAATCTAACTTGTCGGGGAGTTTCGGGCACATTAAATCGTTGTTGTTATTAGTTGCAGACATGATTCTACAATTGAAAGAATTTGAAATGAAAAACCATTTATAAAACCAATAAGTTTGAAATTTAAAACATACATGCAAATTTTCAATCTTATTGAGCGTTTTATCCACACATTAACTTTTGTCCCTTTTAGGCGAGAATAAAACGATTCCAAGATCCCAAAAATCAAAAAGTGATTAAGCATGCTTTGGCTTGTCTTAACACTTAATATTTTAAGGTAAGCAATCTAATTGCTAATAGCTCTAAGCTATTCTTGGTTCGATAAAATGTCGCATCTAATGCTTTCGTGACGTTTGTCTCCATTACCACGACATCAAAGGACTCCTTACTGATATCATTGAGTTTAACCAAAATCAACTTGTATACCTAGTAAACCTTACGTTCATAGGGAGATAGTGATGCCTTGCTTTGGCATAGCCCATCACTATTCACATTAGTTCGGTAAGTGTTCTTGGAATGGCAAATTTGACTTAATTTTATAGGGACCTAGGGTTTCTATCTTGGTTGATTTAAGTGAACTTAATTAATCATCGCAACATTCGAAATCCTAATCATGCATCTAACATATCATTCATATATAAGCATAATTAAATATAAAAAACATAAGTAAAAGATGCATTTGACAACTAGCATGATCCCTTGAGTCTTCTAGTCTTCAAGGGTCTTCATCACATCATCTTGGCCTCGTCTTCTAACAATCGCCATCTTCGAGACATCGCCATTAATAATGCAACTACTAATAATTATGACTAGGAATAATCTAAATATTAAGGTACAAAAATACGCAACGGTTTGTAGACCGTATTTAGATTTATAAAAATACATAACGGATCGCAGTCGGTATTTACTATCCTAATCGGGCCCCACTAGTTGCCATTTTCATAAAATTTGTGATAGAATATTCATTCCATTCATCCATTCACTATATGTGAATGACCCATGCATTTTACAATGTAAAACAAGCAACAATGCAAAATACGCTCAAACTAGTAACTAACTTAGGTGGTTAATCCAATTAAGCGCGTAATTAAAAACTAGTCAAAGTTATTAACCGATTATGTGATTAAACGCAATAAAATTAGCTTAATTAATTAATGAAGCTCCCACTAAATTCCGCATCCAACTTAATTAATCCAATTAATTACGCCGGTTAACCCAAATTTTGCCAAATTAGTTTGCAAGCCAGAAAAACCGAGGCCTAGTCTCGTTAAAATAAAATAATCAAATAATTAAATAAATAATTAAAACGGCAAAATCGCAAAACACATAGCCCAACAATGCCGAAGTGCCTAGTACCAAGCTTGGTGTGCCTTGCGTGGCTGCTGCTTGCACAACCGCTTGGTGCGCCAAGCACGTGGGAGTGGGTTACGATGTCACTTGCGTGTTACACCGACCATATTAGCACACTTGCACGGACACAAGTCACGGCCTTAAAGGCCTTAGCTTCACGACCTTGTGCTGGCTGTAGCCACAAATTGCAGCCCACGTGCTGCACCACGCTGCACTAAACAGCGCACCATGCCACACCAAGCAACGCACCATGCTTACATACACACACCACAAGTCGCGCATCAATGCACTAGCAGCCCCGTACACCTCGGCAGCCACATGTGGGCTGCGCAAGCAGCCTAGCTAGCCGAGGGAGTGCTCGAGGCTTGTGTGTCTCGATTTGCGTGCTCATGCCTTTGGGATTTTATCCCGATTTGTGTGTGTGATATTAAAATTAATTCTAAATTATTTTTTAGAACCAACATTTAAGCAAAATGAAAATAAAACAAGTCCAATTTAAATAAATTCAATTTTTAGTGCACAAACCAAAATTAATTCAAGAACCATTCTTTAAATTATTTTTGGCTCCACTTGATGCTACAAAAATTGAAAGGCTATTCTCACAATTAATTTAACCAAACATAAATTAATAACGAGATTTGACAAAATTAAAGGGATCTGGAAAAATAAACACAATCATTCAACGAAAATTTTCCAACACTAACTTGTGTAAACTTGAAAAATTACATCCTTCCAATATGAAGAGTAAACAAATTTCAATCACAAGTTTGAACTTTTAAGACTTTAATCAACTAAAAAATGATTAAATAAAAAATTAGTTCAACATGGAATCTAGAAAGTAAAGTTCCAACTAAATAAACAATTAAAGATTGGATCTTTAACACTTTAGGGGCTTCAAAATTACAAATTCACCATAAACATTCATACTTGAAGCAATTAATTTGCAAAAATGTGAAATTGCAAGTTTATGTGAAAAATGAACTCACCAAATTAAGAACCAAAGATGACTTCATAAACATGCTTAATAAGGGTTATTATTACAATAGATTAATGATGTAACCATACACACAATCTAACATTAATATGCCATAATTAATCAAGTTTAAAGATTTAAAATTTTTCGTCAAAAACGAAAAACCCCTCGAAAAACATGTTTCTAAGTGGTTTTGCCTTCTGAACATCCCTTGAAAAGAATCAAAATTGATTTAGAACATCGATTCCACCCAAAATTCACTACTTTTGGGTTGAAATCTGGGTTCTTTAGCAAAAATTAGCAATAAAACGAGATTAAAACTAATTAAAACGAGCTTCTAATCTAATTAGAAAGCAAAACCAGAAATTTAAATCCATTTAAATCACCTTAATTAATTATTAGTTACAATAATTAAATGAGCGCGGCTCCGATACCGCTGTTAAGTTTCGTAGTGTCCGACACTACGTGGAATGAAACCCTCCCAAAATCGGCACACAAATTAAAGTAACTAAACATGCTTATTAATTAACAATCACATAATTAATAAACAAAGAGAGAGAAAGAAGAAAAGAAGATCATACCCTTGACGTGTGCTTTGCTCTTTCTTAGAGCTTGTACTTGAAAGCGTAGAGCTTCGCAAATGCGCAACCCTTCAACGACTCTCACCCTCGAGACCCGACCCGGAAGGCCCCTACCCCGAAGCTTAGTCGAGGCTAGACCAAAAGTACTTAGAGTATTAGAACGAAAGTGTTCTCGTTTGTAGAGATCCTTTCAAGTTCACAACTCAAGTGCCCTTTCCCAATGCCAAATGATTGGTATTTATAGGGAAAGGAGCCCTTGAATTCCATTCTCCCATCAATGTGGGAGAGTTGGTAAAAAGGCATTTATTTAATTTAATTTAATTCTAAAATCAAATTAAAATGCAAATGAATCAACAAACAACAAGTGTAAACTAAAGAGCAAGAGGTTAGGTAAAGACCACAAGGGGGGACCACCCTCCCCTTGCTCCCCAAGCAAACCCACACAAACCGGATTCCTCACACACGCCCTATCGCAGCCCCCCACCTAGCTCCCAGCCTTGGGGACCAAGGCGCGCCATGCTAGCGGCCTGGTGCTCAGCTGGGCTTGCCAGCGAGGCGCTGTGCTTGCATGCAGCCCAGCTCGCAAGCCGCGCACGCACGTAGGCTGCTGCTAGGTGCTGGGATACGCCAGCACGGCCCAGCAGGCTGTGCTTGCTTGCGGGCTGCTATGTGTGAGGCACTAGCTTACTAGCACGCCAGTGATGTTGGCTATGCCGCACCAGCCAGCTAGCCAGCGATGTTAGCTTGCGATGCTAGCATGCATGCGCTGCTATTGCTAGCGAGCTCGCACACTCGCTACGACCATGTGCTAGGCCCAGCGAGCACCTGCGTGCTGCTGGCCTTGTGATGGTGCGGCTGGTGCTGCTAGCTCGCTTAGCATATGCAGCCAGCCATGCTGGCCTTGGCTAGCTATATTTCCCTTGGCCCTCGGATTGCTTGGGGCATTTTGAGGCTAGGGGTATATTTGTAACTTGTTGTTTGCTTGATTCCTAAATTCGACTTGACTTACGACGCTCGGTTCCGTCGCTCTAAGCTTGAAATTCGACGTCTATGTTCGTAATAATCTAATGACTCATTTAATCCTTCGGATTAATTCGTCATTTCGTTTCGATTACTCGATTGGGTGAGACTCGAAGGGTTCAGTCAACATTAAGATGTAATATTAATTATGCATTAATATTATTGATCGGAAGTGGCCTCCAGCTAGGCATTCCGATCACTTAACCTTACTGAATAATTAGCTTTCTAATAATTCCGAACCCTCTATCGGAATAATACACTTGTTCAAAGGAAACCATTCCTTTCATGGTTTTTGGGGAGACATAATCAGGTGTCTACACCTTGTTAGCACAAAAATGCCTTGGTGCTCCGGTGTCCAAAATCCACTCAATTTTGTTCTCCACCAAGTTAGCTTCAACCACCACCCTCACAGTGACTTCTTCCTTTTCAACAATGTTGGCTTGGGAGGTGTTGTAACACCACTAAATCTCCCTCTACGGAAATACTAGTATAATACGTATAATTGTACCGTAAAGATAGACTTGGGCGTATTACCGCCGCGTGATTACGTAAGACAATTTGAACTTTTACTTACTAAAACTTGCATCAGAAACAACTCTTACTTTTTATTATTAATTCAAAATCAAACCATTGTTGAGTACTCAAAAAATTAAACAAAAGACTTCCAAAAACCCTAGACTAGGTGAATTCATTATTCCCGGGATTCTAATGCGCATGTCGACTCCACCTGAAATTTCAACTGTTTACCAATAAGGTAAATAGGGGCGAACCAAAACAAAATAGAAAGTGCGAATTAGCAAAATATTCTAAGTACATATAAGTGCAAGATAAGAAAAAATCATTTTATTCATAAACATGCTTTTGAAGACTTAAGTCATGAAATTCATGAAAACATTAATGCTTAAAAATAACCTTTTCAAATAAATCTTTTCCAACTCAATAATTCCAGTAAATCCAATACTCAAAATTCCAATAAATATCAATATAGATTTCAAAGCATTGAAAATCCATTCCTTTATTCCAATTTCCTCTCCTATGTGTGCACATCTCCCAAGTTAGTATCTTTATGTAGACAGTGTTGGATCTAAGAGAATTTTATTTGGGGGGCCGATAAAATTTATCTACACCACCAACATATAAGTTACTTTTTGAATATTTAAAATGTGAATAATAATTGAAAAATTGAGAATTTATTTTTACCTTTTTACCCCATATAATTTACTTACAAGGTAAAGTTTTGTAAAACTTGAAAGTTTTTTAATGGACTTTTTTTAGAGTCGTTAAAATTTACAATTTATTATTTATAACTAAAATATTGGGTTAATCGAATTTCCGTACGCATTCTAATTTTATCATAAAACTTGAAAGTTTTTTTATGGACTTTTTTTAGAGTCGTTAAAATTTACAATTTATTATTTCTAACTAAAATATTGGGTTAATCAAATTTCCGTACGTATTCTAATTTTATCATAATTAAAATAATTAAAAAAAACAAGTGTTTTATCCGGTGTAAAGTTCTTAAGTCTTTGTCTTTTCAAAAATAAGATAAATTAGAACCTTTTAGAGGATTCTAGAAACTAACAATAAATCCTAAGGGATTTAGGATCGAAAACAACCTTCTAGAGGATTCTAGAAGCTAATAATAAATCCTAATTGTTTAGGAATAAGGTTAAGATTAATGGACCCTCCACATGATCATTGGGTCGCAGGTAAAGCTCGGTTTGGGCTCAGCTTAGTATTTTGGCCATAACTTATTCGTTTTAAGTCGAATTTGGGCTTATAATATATCGTTGAAAAGCTCTTTTCAAGCCCCATCCAACTAAATAATAATTGGACCAGGATTATAGACCAAAAAAGACTGGTTTGGACGTTTTTATAAAAAGGACATGAAATAAATGATTTTCAAAGACACGAAATGAATGATTTTGGCTTTAAGGGCACAAAATAAATGATTTTAGCTTAAAAAATTTCAAGAAAGGTTAGAAATGGTCAAGGCTAAAGGGAACTTCACGAGACTCTTCAACTCTTTACTGAACTCGTTAATCAAAGACGTGAAAGGTACTTATCACTGGGTTTGGTTTTGGGGGAGACACAATCAGGTGTCTACATAAGCCCCCACTTTGACTGAGTTTGGAGAAATGTAAGTTTCGAAAACGCTAGTCAAAGTAGATCGATAAGGAAGAAGATTGATTCTGAACGTTCTACGATCCTAAATCATCCTTTTTAGCGTCGATACCTGCAAAAAAGCATAAGTTCTACAAATAAAGGAGTTAGAAACGCGTATCTGGGTTTTTCGAGCACACGTCTTTGGGTGATATCTTGTCGAGTCAAATTTTTTTTTGTTTGGCAACCTCCTCATTCTTAGGGAGTGCTGTCGATGTCCACTAGTCTTTGAACAAAAGAGCTTTTGGAAGAATGTTCCTGCATCTCTGATTAATGTAGCCTTGGAAGGATGCTCACGCGTCTCTGAACAATGTAGCCTTGGAAGGATGTTCACGCGTCTCTGAACAAAAGAGCTTTTGGAAGAATTTTCACTTGTATCTGAACAAAAGTGCTTTGAAAAGGATGCCTACGCGTCTCTGAGCAAAAGAGCTTTGATGAAATGTTCACTCGTCTCTGAACAAAATACCTTGAAAGAAATGTCCACGCGTCTCTGAACAAAAGATCTTGAAAGGAATGTCCACGCGTCTCTAACAAAAAAGCTTTAATGGGATGTCCACGCGTCTCTGAACAAAAGAGCTTAAAAGGAATGTCCACGCGTCTCTGAACAAAAGAGCTTGAATGGGATGTCCAAGCGTCTCTGAACAAAAGAGCTTTGAAAGGAAAATGGCGATAGTGTTCGATTGGCTACAAACAGGAGCATCGATGATTTGGTGAGATTGCTCGATTGAATCCGAATAGAAGCTTCGATGATTGGTTGTATCCTGTAAAATCAAATATTGCCAATGGAATTTGCTAGTGGTTTTCTTGGGGTTGACCTAAGGTTTGGTGTTACTTGACTCATTGTGGTTGGTTGGCTTGAGGTTGACTTAAGGCTTGGTACGGTGTACTTGATTCATTTCAACTTGATGTGTTTTGACACGTGTGTGTAGACTCAACTCGATGTGGTGCGACTCAACATGACTCAATGTGCATGACTCGTGTGTGCATTGTATGGTGATTGTGATTGTGCTCGTGCGACTCGAAAATGCAGAAAAAGGAAAAAAAAATTCCATTATTTTTGTGGAGGGTATCGACTTTCTCTCGAAAAGAAAGACGTGAACAGGATGAAGGTAAAGTGTTGGTGAATACGAAGTTTTTGAACTTCCTCAACATGAAAAGAATGAATCGAGTAATGGTGCATGTTGAATGAGCTTAATTAGGTGTATGCATTGATGTTGTATCTCATGGTGCAAGGATTGTAGCATCCTAGGCTATCTCAGTTGATGACTTGATAATGAAAGTATTTGGGTAACTTAGGCGCGCAGGCTAAGTAATTCATACTTTGTGGTGCAATAATGATGAGTGATTCTAAGATGACAAGGCATTCTTCAAGGTTGTATCAAGATTTCATGACAAAGGATTCCTAAGGGAATGATTATTTGGCTACGTATCTATGATGTGTGTGAAAGTGACACTAAAGTTAGGCTACAAAGGCTAAGAGTGTGAAAAAATATTTTTAGAAGAGTCAAATGATGGTGACTCTTAAGCTGGATAGGCTAATGAAGTAGGGATCAAGCCCCCAAGTTTAGCTCTAAATGGATAGGGATGAGCATTGGAGATCCCTTGATATGATCACGCATGAATATTAAGATAAGTGAATGCATTTTTATTACGGCCGCACCCCAATGTGAGGTTGCCTACGTATCTGTTAGGAATCAGGCCGAACGTAGCTATAGCCGAACCTCGCACAAGTGTGTGTATACCTCAAAAAGGTCTTTCAAGGGTTGTAACGGGGTTAGGCTAAAGATTTGAAGAAGAAGGGATAAAGGCTCAAGACCCAAAATAAGCCCCCAAGGTGTGCAACCTTTTGTTTGAATCTTGGTATTTGTATGCTTGAGATTTTCTCACTTTTGAACTCTTTTTTTTTTTTTTTTTTTTTTTTTTTTTTTTTTTTTTTTTGGTTTTTGCATTTGAAATTTTTATTTGAATTTTCTTTGGATAAGTGTGGGCAATCTCGATTATGCGGTCTATTAATCACTTGGCATTCATGTTTCTCAGGCACGGTGCCGAGCACTTGATAAGAGATGCAATACGAGATGTGTTCATATCAAAGACATTGGAGCACTTACCCTTTTGTACACCTTTTTTTCTTTTTTTTTTTGAAATGCAATGCAATGATCATATGCAAGGAAATAAATGCTCATTATATTGAAAGTGGAAAAGGATAAAAATCAACTCATAAAGTATATCTAATAAAGGTGATAGAGGGTGCCTATGCTAGACTTATTGGGGAAGGGAAATCGAAAAAGAGAAGAAAAAATCATGGAAATCCTAAAAATCGAGGTGACTTGTGCCTTGTCTTGTCATCACTCGGTCTTCTTGCCTGCTGGAGGGAGGAATGGACTCTTGTATGCATCAATAAGATCTTGAATGAGATTTTGAAACCTATAACATCCATGTATGGTATGGTCGTTGCCTCGATGGTACTTGCAATACGAGTTGGGATTCCATCTAAAAGATCGCCTTTCTGGCGTTGGGTCTTCTATGGGGCCAATAGGCTTGATTAAGCCTCGATCATGGAGACGATCGAAAACGGCATCATAAGATATTCTGATAGGTGTGAACTTTCTTGTTGGTTCCCTAGTATTTAAAACATCTTTGTCAAGAGCCCATATTTCATTGTCGTTGATGTAGTTGCTATTTTGATGGGAAGAAGAGGAAAAAGGATTGTCGTTCTTCCTACTCTTGCCATTATCGCTATTGTTATCAACTTTGGCCTTCTTGTTGCTTGAAGAAATATGAAGGCAATTTAAATCAATGAGGTGTTGAATGCGATCTTTAAGGGTGAAGCACTTTTTAGTGGTGTGATCATGGCCTCTATGATATTTGCAATAGGAGTTTGGATCCCAATTGGGAGACCGTTTCTCAAGTACTGGATCTTGGATTGTACCAATGAGATGAATGATACCTTGGCCATGAAGATAGTCGAAAGCTTCATTATAAGTCATTCCTATTGGTTTGTATTCATCAATGGTCCTTTTTACCCGTGGCTTAGGAGCATTGAGTTTTTCCTTAAGTCTTTGATGGGAAGAAGAAGAAGGAGGATACTCGTTCTTTTCATTCTTCCGAACCTGACGATGAGAGTTTTGTTCGATGACTTATATCCGATTCTCTAGGCCTTCCACCATACTCATAAGCATGGCAACGACATCTCGAAGTTTATGAACGTCTTCTTTTAGACTTGATGAGTTTTCCTTTATAATATCTAAGAAAACTTATTCATCTTCCTCAATCATGGCCACTTTGTTAATGGCAGTTATATAGACTTCTTCAATCATGGGCTCACCAACAGGTGTAATGAGGAGAGAAGGATAAAAGAATATTTGATCTTCTGTGATGGCTAGAACCTCGGAAGTTTGGTTATCATCGATCAAATCTTGGATAGCTTCTTTGAGTTTCCAACATTCCTCAGTATCGTGACCCCTTCCTTGGTGGTACTTGTAGTGTTTATTAGGATCCCACTTAGGTGGTCTGGCCACCGGAACTGGGTCTTTGTTAGGTTCTATGGGCATGACCAGTCCTTTATGGTGTAGTTTATCGAAAGTTGTCTCGTAGCTCATACCGAGTGCAGTAAACACTCTTTTTGACCTTTGGATTCGTTGCTTAGAATTGTTCGTAGCATGTACTTTATTAATGGGAGAGGAAGAAGAAGGATAGTCGTTCTTCTTTCCTTTCGCATTATTATTGTTAACAACTTTCAAAAGGTCATTTTCAATTTCTATACCTATATTGTAGACAGCTTTGAAAGTGCTTAGAGGTTGATATTTCAGGTGCTTTTGGTATTTGTCTTGAAGATTTTTTATGAACATCCTCACGGATTCCTTTTCATTTGGGATAGTGATCATCTTGGTAGAAACTCCCTTTCACTTAGTATAAAATTCGATGAAACCTTCATTGTCCCTTTACCTCAAGATTTCGAGCTCTCTATAGTCAGTTTCAACTTGAATGTTACACTTGTATCTATCAATGAAGGCATGCGTAATACTATCCCAAGTAGCCATTTTCTTAGATTCCATGGAAAAGAACCATTGCTGACATACTGGTTCCAAGGAAAGAGAGAAAAGTGAGGGGAAAACCTTCTTGTCAATTCCCTTAATCTCCATAATCGTCTCAAAGGCCCTCAAGTGGAAGTAAGGGTTGCCGGTAGCTTTGAATTTAGGGATGTCATTGGCAGAGAACTTCTGCGGAAGAAGATCCTTATCCACTGAGACCTCTTTGGAGCGTATTCCAAAATACTTGTAGTCATTGGAGATTTGAATCAAGCTATCCTCCATGCACTTGATGGTTTCAATGGGTACTTTCTTGTTAGGGTCTTCGACTCGAGTAGTGAGTCCCTTGAGCATTTTGGCAAGTCCGTTCACAATTTCTTGAAGCTCCTCGAATTCTTCTTGACTGGCCATTATTACGAACTTTTTCCTGTGTCGAATCTATTTATTAAAGAGTAATACTTGAACAAAAGTGTTGTCCTTGATTAAACGCCCTTCTCTTCTTGACCAAACACTGTAAAATTCAACCATTGACTCTTTTAATGACTTGACTCAAACTCGATTCAACATGCATAGATGAGAAAGATATAGTGTATGAGGGGAATGATATGTATGGGGGAAGCATGTAAGAGGAAAGTATATGAATGTGGAAAGTGTTTAAGAGAGAAAGTGTAATGTACGGAAAGTATGCAGGAAGGTATATGTGAATGTGGAAGGATATGGAAATTATTGGGAATAGGATGAACCCTCAACTCAAATGATAGAAAGAAGACTCATGCATGGACCTAAGACATGGTCATGGTGAAAAGACATATACAAGGTGTGTGCTATGACTCGTGACTGAAAGTGACATGCTAAATACTCGTGTAATGACCATGGACTAAATATGTGATTAGACTCAAACTAGGACTAGGTTAGGACCTCGGTTAAACATTAAACAAATTAATTATGAAATTAGAGTCAACGTGAAGACTCGGAAAGAAAAGACCGAACCACCGCGTGGCTATGGAACCGTCGCGGCGCGATACGGCTATCGCGTCGCGATAAAGCTGGCGTTCTGCGGTACAAACCAAACTTCCGCACCAAAACTAGAACGTTAGTTTAATTTGTTTTCGGTAATTCTTTCGAAGGTATAAGCCTATAGTCTCACTAAGTCAAGTATATTTAGATTTTATTAATTCAAATTGATTAACCAATTGATTAAGCAAAGTCCATTTTAGTCATTGAATAGTTTGTTTAGTTTTTATTTACAAACACGAGTCAACACAAGAGGTTAGTTCATCACAAGTAAGGAATGCACAAGCAAGGAAAACACAAGTAGTCAAATAGTCATAACATGATGCAATGAGTTTGCAACCTAACTATGGCTCTAGTTCTCTAAAGTTTAAGGATTATGGTAGTCAAAAGAAGGTCCATGGTTATAAGTTTGAATGCATCGCGCAAAAGCCTTACCTTTAGAAGGGTTGGCGCGGATGGATGGGACCCTGCAAGTTAGACTTGCTTCCATGCTTTGGTGAATTCACAAACTCGGATGTACCCGTCGTTGCACGGAGCGTTCGATTAGGTAGATGAAGTGTGAATTCCTAGGGGCTAGGACCATATGTAGAACACATATGGGTTCAGAAAAGTCGGAAAAACTCAATCAGGAAGTAAAATCGATGAAATAGCACTAGAATCGGTCAAAACAAGAAGGCAGACTTCTGGCTTGATGTCGCGAGAACTTGGTTATAGAAAACAAGAGCTATCACGCATCGACAGCTCTATCACATCGCAATAAAGCTGTCGCATGGCGATGGATCCTGTCGTCTCGCGACAATTCCTGCGCATCGCGGAAGTTTTCTATGTTCTACGGATTTTCCGATTTTCGCAGTATCTTTTCGATTCTAGTAGTGAAAGATATTTTCGGCCTTTCCTACGTGTAAAAATCCTATGTTTTTAATGCATTTCGGATGGTCTTTACAATGCGAACCTTTTTATGCTTATGTCACAATGTTGATTAAAATTACGCACATAAATATCTAGAATCTTTCAAGTCTCATCCACTCATTCTAAGTTGACTACCAAAATAAATTTTAGGAATTGAATCAAAATAGAAATCCTCCCCAATGGAGTCGCCAAAAAACTATAGGGAATTTTTCAAACTCAACTTTGATCCCCACTGTGATCATGCTTTTAGGCATGGTGGCGTCCAAAAGGAAGGAAGCTAGAGATAAAAGAGTCGCCAACAAGTTTTAGGAACTTGTAAACCGTTCACGGGTGTGAAGGTTACACCCCATTCACGATCACGGAGATCGCTAACTCCATAGTGGTCCGGAACGATGACTGGATATTCGGTTGTGGTGGTACGAATCCAGCCTAAAAGAGATTGAACCCGCCTTAAATCGGCCTCTACTTAATTCTTATGATATTCATGTGCGCTTTTCGATCAACATACACACATCAAATTATTCCTAAGAATATTTAATCTACATTGGTTGATTATCAATGAACGATCAAATCTATTATTGGTGATCACTTAAATTAAAATCATATTAATCCTAAAATCAATTTATTAATTATCTTATTAGGCGTGATTTCAAGTACAAGTTACCTTTAAACCTTCAAAAAAGGGCGTGATCAAGCAATAACAATAAATCATGAATAATCAAGCAATGTATAATTAACACAACAATCATCATCATAATTAAAATCCTCAAAACATGATAATTAGTAAGATCATTGGCATCATACTAAATGGATTTATAACAAACCCTAGCATGTCACTAAATAATAATTAAAGAATTATCCTAAACATGATACTAGGAATCATAAAAACATCCTAACATGATAGTAGGAATTATAATAATATTATAAACATGATTTCTTCTCCCAAAATCATTGAACGATAGAAAGGGATAATTGAATTACTCACTTTGATGCCTCAACCTTCTTGCTATTAAAATAATACACACGTTAGTAACTTCAAGAAATATTAAATCAACAAAGTAAATAAATCAAATATGAATTTAAATATAGATTTGGGACCAAACCCTCAGAACTATCAACCTTTCCCGTCGAGGAGGGCAAGGAGTATTTGAATCTCACAAAGGAGGTATGGTGTTTGATTAGGGAAATTATCAAAGATGTGTTTAGGCTAAGGCTAGAAAGAAAGAGAGAGAAAAGCTTTAGCTTAGAGAGGGAAAAGAGATGATGATTGTTGGTGATCAAGCTTTTTGATGATTGAAAACGGGGGAAAACGACCTCTATTTATAAGAAATAAAGAGGGTCGAAGTTCAGAAAAAGAGTCAGAATTTGACTTAGAGTAAAAAAGGTTCCATCGCGGCGCGACAGGCCTATCGCGGCGCGATAGGCTTATCACGACGCGATGGATTTATCGCTCAGCGATGGTTTTGGAAGATGGAATCCGTACGGAATCCAACTTCCAATCGAATTTGGTTAATTGAATTTCCGTATGTATTCTAATTTTATCATAATTAAAACAATTAAAAAACAAGTGTTTTATTCGGTGTAAAATTCTTAAGTCTTTATCTTTTCAAAAATATGATAAAGTGGAACCTTTGAGAATTCTAGAAACTAACAATAAATCCTAAGGGATTTAGGATCGAAAACAACCATCTAGAGGATTTTAGAAGCTCATAATAAATCACAATTTTTTTAGGAATGAGGTTATGATTAATGGACCCTCCACATGATCAGTGGGTCGCAGGTGAAGCTCGGTTTGGGCTCGGCTTAGTATTTTGGCCATAACTTATTCGTCTTAAGTCGGAATTAGGCTTATAATATATCGTTGGAAATCTCTTTTCAACCCCATCCAAATAAATAATAATTGGACAAGTATTATGGACCAAAAAAGACTGGTTTGGACGTTTTTATAAAGAGGACACGAAATGAATGATTTTCAAAGACACAAAATGAATGATTTTGGCTTTAAGGGCACGAAATAAATGATTTTGGCTTAAAAAATTTAAGAAAAGGTTAGAAATGGTCAAGGCTAAAGGGAACTTCATGATACTCTTCAACTCTTTAACGAACTCGTTAATCAAAGACGTGAAAGGTACTCATCACTGGGTTGGTTTTTGGGGTGACACAATCAGGTGTCTGCAGAACCCCCCCCACTTTAACTGAGTTTGGGGAAACGTAAGTTTCAAAAATTCTAGTCAAAGTAGACCGATAGGGATGAAGAATGATTCAGAACGTTTTGCGATCCTAAATCATCCTTTTTAACGTCGATACCTGCAAAAAAGCATAAGTTCTACAAATAAAGGAGTTAGAAACACGTATCTGGGTTTGCCGAGCACACGTCTCTGGGTGATATCTTGTCGAATCAAATTTGTTTTTTTTGACAACCTCCTCATTCTCAGGGAGCGCTATCGATGTCCACTCGTCTTTGAATAAAAGAGCTTTTGGAAGATTGTTCACCTGTTTCTGAACAATGGAGCCTTGGAAGGATGCTCACGTGTCTCTGAACAAAAGAGCTTTTGGAAGAATGTTCACTCGTCTCTGAACAAAAGAGCTTTGAAAAGGATGCCCATGCGTCTCTAAGCAAAAGAGCTTTGATGAAATGTTCACTCGTCTTTGAACAAAAGAGCTTGAAAGAAATGTCCACGCGTCTCTAAACAAAAGAGCTTGAAATAAAACTCCACGCGTCTCTGAACAAAAGAGCTTGAAATAAAACTCCACGCGTCTCTGAACAAAAGAGCTTGAAAGGAATGTCCATGCGTTTGTGAACAAAAGAGCTTGAAATGAATGATTTTGGCTTTAAGGGCACGAAATAAATGATTTTGGCTTAAATCATTTAAGGAAAGGTTAGAAATGATCAAGGCTAAAGGGAACTTCACGAGACTCTTTGACTCTTTACCGAACTCGTTAATCAACGCATGAAAGGTACTCATTACTGGGTTTGGTTTTTGGGGAGACACAATCAGGTGTCTACACCGTCCATCGTGACAACCTTTCTAAGGAAAGGCTTCCGCGCGTTGCATCTAGACTCTTAACCATGGACCCTCTTGGATACCATAATCCTTGACCTTAGAGAGTTAGAGCCATGGTTAGATTGCAAACTCATTGCATCATATTGTGACTACTTGACTACGCATATCTTTCTTGTGCGTAACTTGTTTGTGATTAAACTAACCTTTGGCTTGATTTGTTTCTTGCACATATGTCTATACAAACTAATCTTTGTTTTATAGCTTGATTCTTGCACATATGACTTGTATATACTAACCTAAAGGACTTTGGTTAATTAAAACGAACATAAAGTCTAAATATGCTCGAATCTAGCAGACTATAGGCTTAAACCTTCGAAAGAATCACTGAAAATAGATTACAGTGAAGATCCAATTATTGGCGCGTCATTTTGGTCTGTGACGCAGGACGCTGGTGTCCAGCGCACCGCGATAGTCTTGTCGCGCCGCGTTGACGCCAACGCCCCGCGATAGTTCCATCGCCATATAATGGTTCAGCTACTTCTTTCCGAGTTTTCGTGTCGAGTCCCACTACTACGATTAACCAGTTTAATGTACGTACTTGGTATTTTCCTAGTCTTGTTTGAGTCAAACCACATGTCTAGTCACATGGTCATGACACGAGTCTCGTAAATAAAACTTCCACTCATGAGTCTTTACACACACTTTGTACATACTTTTTTAACACCATGACCATGACTTATGTCCATGCAAGAGTCATCATTTTCGTCACTCGAGTTGAGGGTCCTTTCCATTCCCGAAAATTTCCATATCTCTTTCCTTCTACATCATCTTCCATATCTTACACCTTCCTTTAGACACTTTCCACATTCCATACTTTCCTCTCTTATGCTTTCCCCATGCATATTATTCTCCCTCATACACCATGTTCTTTTGGGAATTTTCCCATCTATGCATGATGAATCGAGTTTGAATCATGTGATTGACAATGAGTGTCCATGGTTTCCCTTTCCACAACGTTTAGTCAAGAAAAAAAGGGCGCTTAATTTGAGATAATACCTTTGTACAAGTACTCCTTTTCCAGAACATGGTTCGAAGGAAGAAGAAACCAATGGCGGCCAAACAAGAAGATGTTGACAGAATTCAAAAGACCGTAGATGATCTGGTTGAACTGGTTAAAGGATTCACCGCTCGAATGGAGAAGGCCGATGACCCTGGAAAATATGTTCCACCTGAGACAATCAAGCGCATCGAAGAGGGCCTAAGTTAAGTATCCAATGACTATAAATATCTTGGCCTAAGCTCTAAGGGAATCTCACTGGAAAAGGATCTTCTTCCGCACAAGTTCTCTGCCACTGACATTCCCAAGTTCAAACCCACAGATAACCCCTACTTTCAATGATAGGCTAAAGTCGTATCACCTAATCAAAAGTAATTCCTAAGACCACTAACTAATAATAGACAGGGAAGTAGGGTCGAATCCACATGGAAACAACATTTTTCTATTCCTAATCAATTAAAATAATCTAAATTATTAAGAGACAAATAGGTTAATCTAAGGGAAAAATCAATAATAAAAGGCCAAGGGTCACAGGTTCACCAATAATTAATATTCGATAAAACATTACAATCAACAATTAATATTGCAAACATAACATGATTAACAGACTCTCGCAATTTATTAATCAACATAGATCTAACAGGCTCTCGCAATTTACTAGACCTAAGTTCCTATTGAAAATAGCCTTTAATATCAAATTAACATCTGCTCGATTCATCAATTCAATATTGCTATACTCTTACAGTCAAATCACATCTACTCGATTCATAATCTAATTGTAAAGAATTAAAACAATTCAATAAGAAATTATTAAGCAATATCAATAATCAACCAAAATAATTTATCCCTTCATATTAATTATGGATCCCCCGAGAACCCTAGAAATTAACTACTCACACATAATTAAATCTAGACTAATCAAGGCATATATAAAAGACATGATTGAAATCAAACCACAAAAATAGCAAAGCAATTAAAATCCAAGCGATAAACAAATCGATAAAGAGACGAGAAATAATGCCGAATGAAAGAAATATGAAATTGCACTAAAAGGGGAAAACTTGAGTTCAACAATAATCTCTCACTAAAATCTCTCTAAAAGCTGAAGAATGAAAATTTTAATCTATAAACGTAGCTAATAAAGCTTACAAAAGAGTTTAAATACTAAACCCAAAATTAACTCAAAACACAATTCCTAAACGTCTCTGGAAAAACACACGCCCGATCGAGCCCGGTCTTTTTTCTTCTTTTCCTTTGGGCTCCAAACACTTGTGGCCCAAATTTAATTCTTCCTTGGTCTTTTACTTGGACCAATTCCACGAACCAAGCCCTTAGTCACCGAGGATAATCGGTCTTGGGCTACAAACGACTATCATGAATGTGATCATAGCTTCGATATCCCGTAGTGGCCGGAAAACCATAGAAATCACCAACAAATTGGGATAATTCCTACAAAACAAATGTCAACTCTACAAAACACTCAAAACCACACATTAGTACTAAAAATAGCCCCGAAGAGCTCAAATATGCATAAAAATGACCGTGGGACGAGGGATAAAATAGTATATAAAACACATATATCAAACTCCCCCAAGCCAAACCTTTGCTTGTCCCTAAGCAAAGCAATGAATCAAATAAATCAAAACTTCACCTCAAATCCATTTCAAAACCACGATACAACTCAAGGCAAATCTCACAAACATAAATCATAATCAATCACTTAAATCCATCCAATTACCAATCCTCCCTAACAATTGTCAAGTAGAGCCAACCACAAGAGTTTATAGAATTCAAGGCTAGTGCTCACACACTCAACTCTCATTTATGTGGCGAGTAAAAGATGTACTCGATCGCTCTCCATCCTAAACCCTTTATATGTGAACAATGCCCTCCTAACTCACGCCCTCGTGTGTTTAAAAGACATACACTCAACCTAGTAGTCGACTCGGAATATCAAATCATTCTTCGCATTGGTAAACAACTACTTTCACATTCACACGACTTTATGCACAAAGGTCAGAAGGTCTTCAAAGCTTGTAATGTAAAGCTTAGGTAAAGGGTAGGAAATATTTGAGAAAATGTGAGAGTAAAGCTAAACTTTGGGGAGCCAAAATCCTAAAAAACCAAGGTCAAAAATAAATAATTACCAATCATCTCTAACTCAACTCAACTCTACAAAAGTTCACCAAACAACCAATCTAATATTTCACAATTTTTTCACACTTACAACTTCACTCGTACAAAAATAACATTATAGAACTTGAGTGATCAAAGAAACTTTGAACTCTTTTTTTTTTCTTTTTTTGAGCAACCTTCAATTAGAACACTTGAATATTAAAACTTTTTTTTTCTTTTTCATTCAACATGGAATTTTTCAACTTTTGAACACTTTTCAATTTTTTCCAATCCACAAAATAATAACAAGAAATTCCTCTTATTCACCCATATTGTGCAAATTATGTGCACACTGCAACTCCCTCACCTCACTAACTAATAGCTCCCCCAAGCCAAGCTTGGGACTAGTAACCAATGGGGTTTAAATCGGCTTGTAATGTGGCTAAATAAACAATAAAAGAGCATAAACAACAATAAGGATAGCAATAAGGGAACAAATCCATCTAATTTCATCTGAAGGGCACCTAAAAGAAGAAACGCCTTAGTCCTCCTCATTGTGCATAATAGTGAATCATACAAACATTACTCATAGTAAAGACTAATACTCAACTTCAATGATATACCAGGAACTAACACACATTCCTTACCAAATCAACTAGTCAAGCACTATATTCACAAGTAGTTGGGCAAAATTTACGCATGTTAAGATTTCAAGGCAATCAAACATCAAATCATGACCAACTAATCCACAATGTGCATCATCAATAACCAAGAGTCAAAACAAATTTTCCAAACAATTTTCATCAAGGGGCACAGGGAAACATGATTTAACTTTTCATTGGAACGTGTTTTTGCATTTTTTTTTTTCGAAAGCAATAAAATCTAATCCTAAGAAAGCAATAAATTAGAGAAAAGATAAAGAATACCATATATACAAAACCATCTCTTCCCAAGCCAAATCAAGCAATGCCCTCATTGACTTGGGAGTGTAGCTACTCATCAGCATCATCATCCGCATCCATCCTAGCATAGCCACCACCACCTCCATGGCTAGAACCAACACCTCCATGATCCGAACTACCTGCAAAATAGTTAGGATCCACATTCCCACCTAACCCTCCAAAAGGAACATCGGCCCATAACCATGGATAGAAGAGTAGTCCACATAAGAACCATAAACACTAGGGGAGGGGTACCCTCCTTGGGGAGGTTGAAACCAATCGGGAAGCATAGCTTTGGGGGGAATAGCGCTTTGACGTGCATAGTCATCATACGTGGGATATAAACCCCTCCCTAGGTTTCGCTCAACATACCTAACCCTCCTATCAAGTGACCCCACCCTTCTATCAAGGTATTGAACCACTCCCTCTATCCTTCCTTGCCCTCTCTCTATCCTATCAAGTTGGCCCCTAAAATCTGAGAAGTCATATGGTGCATTAGGATCAATGTTATAGTCATGAGAAGAGGAGGGGATGTCTTACATGTAGGGTTGGGGTTGGGGTTCAAATTGGGGTGGAGGTTGAGGTTGGAATTGTGGTGGAGGTTGAGGAGCTTCTTAAGCTTCTCTAATATTGCCAATAATGTAGGCGTAAGAAGTCCCTATCAAACTTAGTCATATTAGGGTTGGGCAATTTGAAAGCTCGATCCCTCCTACTCGGTTCTCTATGGACTATCCACCATAACTCATTTGGCCGACTCACGCTATTGGTAGGTTGAACCCCATTAAGCCCTCCTAGGTAGCTTAGGTCCATTAAAGTACTCCTATCCACCCTCCTATGGTCATTAGGCTCAAATTCCAACAATTTAACCGCAATGTGGGTCACTAACCCACCAAAGTAAATAGGGGTTCTCGCCCTCGGTGTTTCAGAATCCTTAGCACTATGTTGAAAATGTTGGGCCATCTTTAACAGGATGTTAAGCATCCCACGCTCGGGGTACAAATAGGAGGCTAGGGGTTCTAGTTCATCCCCCCTAACATTAGCCGGCTCATGCCTCCCAAAGATTGTGAGGCTTATAAATCGTTGCTAAAACTTTGGCACGGGGTGGTGGATAATGGTGCCTTTGCCATGTTGGAGGATTTCTAAAACCTCCCCAGTAAGGGCCATGTAAACCTCACCATTAAAGTCCGTAGGTGGAGTGGGTGGTCTATCAGCCTTCAATTCAAACAATTTACCAAAATCTTTCAAAAACAATCTCACATCATTGTTTAATAAACGAAATTGAACATGAAAAGAATTTGATTTTGATTTTATCAAACTAAAAGTAGAAATAAACTTTACCGTTAGATAATCATAAGTGTCACAATGCATATCAAAGAAACTAGTCATGCCAATACCCTTAAACAATTTCTCTACTTGTTTATCTATTCCATAGTAATCAAAGTAGGATGATGAACAAAACGGGTAGCGATTACTTGCCTAGGTATGAGATTGAGCATCCTTTGCTTTTATTCTTGTCTAGTAACCACCACCTCCTCCCATCCATTGATTTGGAGCTCTGGGTCAACCATGGGTGTCATTGGTAGCCTTGATTTCTCTCCTCTTTGTCCTCTTGATATTTTTGAAGCCATTAGAAGTTAATTTTTGAACAACTTGAGATTTTCTCTCTCTAGGGTTTCCTAACAGATTGAGAAAACAAAGAGAAATTAGGTGGAAAATATAGAGGAAGGTGAGAGGATTCAAAATATGGTAAAAACTTTTAGGTTTGATGAGAAAATTAGAAGAGATCTTGATTGGAAGATGAAGTTAAAGGATTAAAAATGGAGTTTAGAGAGAGAAAGTGAAGATAGAAGAGATGAAAGAAAGAAGAAAGTGAAAGAAATAAGGGGACAAGGAGTTTGTGAAATCCGGAAAAAAAACACGCGCCCGATCAGGCACCTATTTGCTCGATTGGGCGAATTTTTGGATTTTTGGAACCTCATTTGCGCGCCCGAACGGGCTAGCTCCGCCCGATCAGGCGCAACCTTAGCCTTGATCTTCATCTTGATGGCTCGCCCGATCAGGCAAGCTTCGCCCGGGATTTCTTTTGGAGTTAACTTGATTTTGTAAAAAATGTGCCCAATCGAGCACCCTTGCCCGTTCGGGCAAGATTTCTTAAGTATCTTTCCTTCGCTTGCACGCCTGGTCGGGCGCCTATATCCGATCGGGCGGGGTTTAAGCTCAACCTTTGGTGACATGCGCAACCGGTTAGGCAGCCTGGCCCGATCAGATAAAATTGCAGCTCGATTTTCACCAACATACGCGCTCGGTGCGACGGGATCAGGCGAGCCCCGCCCAATCAGGCCACTGGCCAATTCGAACTTGTGATTTTTCTTCGACTATTTCTCTTTAAATCTCCCTACTTCATGATTCAAAACCTGCACAACTTACTTCACACATATAAAATTTGCACTCTCCTCACCTCTCTACAAAAATAAATAAAATAAAAGCTAAACTAGAAAGCGTAAAATACGGTTTGCCTCCCGCAAAGAACTAGTTTGTGAAGGTCCCGCATGACCTTTTGTACCTTAGCTCTAAGATGAGAGTGGAGATAAGTGGATTTCATCCACCACTCCAACAGTAGCTCCTTCATGGTACACCTTCAATCGTTGACCATTGACCTTGAATTCTTCACCTTTGTCATTTAATAGCTCAACCGAACCAAATTTATTCACCTTAGTGACAGTAAAGGGACCCAACCACCTAGAGTTTAGCTTCCCTAGGAAGAGCTTAAGTCTAAAGTTAAAGAGTAGAACCTTGTCTCTCAGTGCGAACTCTCTTGGTAGGATCTTATTGTCGTGCCACTTCTTGGTCTTCTCCTTATAAATTCGTGCACTGTCATAAGTGGACAATCTAAATTCATCCAACTCATTGAGTTGGAGAAGTCTTTTCTCACCCATAACCTTAGAATCCATATTAAGCTCCTTGATTGCCCAAAAAGCTTTGTACTCTAATTCCACGGGAAGATGACATGCTTTACCGTACACTAGTCTATAAGGAGAGGTGCCAATTGGTGTTTCGAATGCGGTCTCGTACGCCCAAAGTGTGTCATCAAGCTTCATACTCCAATCCTTTCTTGACTTAGCTACCACTTTTTCTAAAATCGACTTGATTTCTCGATTAGAGATCTCAACTAGACCACTTGTTTGAGGATGGTAACTAAGCCCGGTCCTGTAGTAGACTTCATACTTCTTTAGAAGGTTGTCCAATTGTCTTTCATGAAAGTGAGAACCTCCATCACTAATGATAGCTTGTGGGTAGGGGTGTACACCGGTCCAAAACCGGACCGGACCTGGACCGGACCTGTTTGGACCGGGGACCTGAATTGGGTAATTATGAGGACCGGAGACCGGACCTGAATTAACAGGTCCGGTTCCGGGCCAGACCTGAAAAATCAGGTCCGGTCCGAGTTTGGACCTGAATGGACCTGTTTTGTGTCTTTTTCATTTTTTTTAATACAAAACCTGTTGGACCTGCATATGGACCTGTTTTGTGATTTTTAGACCTGTTGCATAATTTAATAATTACATACAAACCAAAATTATCAATTACAAAACTACATAAAGTCTATAAAGTCCCGATTCTCAAACACCAAAAATACAAATGAGTCCACCGAAAATACAAATAAGTCCACGAAAACTCATTTTCAATTTTTCAGAGTTTGGTTTTCTTCTTTTTTTTTTTTTTTTTTTTTTTTTTTTTTTTTTTAATTACGATTTTCCCGGGTTTAAGGTCCGGACCTGAAAACCCCGGGTTTGGACCGGGTCCGGACCAGGACCGGGAACCTGGATTTTTAAGAACCGGGACCGGACCTGAATCAACAGGTCCGGGTCAGGTCCGGTCCGGTTCAGGTCGGTTCAGGTCCGGTTTCAAGTCCGGGCCAATTTTTGTACACCCCTACTTGTGGGACACCAAATCTTGGAATATGATCTTCTTGAAAAGTTTCATGACCACCTTAGCATCATTTGTTGGTGAAGCAATGGCCTCGACCCATTTGGACACATAATCAACAACCACGAGTATATAATAGTTCCCATTGGAAGATGGGAACGGTCCCATATAGCCAATACCCCAAACATCAAAAATTTCAACTTCAAGTATCCCAGTTTGGAGCATCTCGTGCCTCCTCGAAATATTGCCAATTCTCTGGCAAGAATCACAAGATATTATGAATAACCGCGCATCCTTAAACATAGTAGGCCAAAAGAAGCCTGATTTGTTAAGCTTGGCTATGGTCTTAGAAGGGCCATGATGCCCACCATATGGAGAGTTGTGGCAGCGTTGTAAGATGCCATTCACTTCCCACTCGGGGACACAACTGCGATATACTCCATCTGCACACTCCTGAAACAAAAAAGGATCATCGTAAAAATAATATTTAACATAATGGAGAACCCTTTTATTTTGTTGATAGAACATATCTGGAGGTAGTATACCGCCTACCAAATAATTGGCATAATCGGCATACCAAGGTCCCTGTGACACAACTGTAAGGAGATTATCATCGGGAAGGGAATCATCAATAGGTGTAGAGTCCTTACCTCCATAATACCTGATCCTAGACAAGTGGTCTGCAACTACATTCTCCGCTCCCTTTTTGTCCCTAATTTCAATGTCAAAGTCCTGGAGCGAAAGCACCTAACGAAGAAGTCTAGGCTTGGTCTCTGCCTTGGCATTGAGATACTTCAATGCTACATGGTCACTAAAAACAATAATTTAAGAACCAACCAAGTATGATCTAAATTTCTCTAAGGCATAAATCACAGCAAGAAACTCCTTCTCTATGGTGGCATAGTTGACTTTAGCTTGTCAAAATTTGGCTCCGTTGCCGGGAAAACGGTTCTATTTTTTATTTTTAATTATTTTTGTAGTCTAGATTATTTTCTTTTGTCTTAGAGAACGCAAGTTCTTTAGGACAATTTCTCATATTTGTTTGTTTAGTTCTGTTTTTATGCCCAGGAGTTCTAGATCAGGTTACATTCCATTCGATGCTGAAATCGAACGTTCTTTTCATAGGCAGAAGAATCTTTTCAGACAAGTATGAGCTACTTTCGAGGGTAATACACCTTTGGAACTCCCATCTGATTCTAGCGACATAGAACTTTCTTCTAAATCGGAATCAGAGATTGCGAATTCGCCACCACCTCCACCTCGTAAGCTCAGCAATTATTCGCAGCCATCCTTGATGGATTTTCCACATGTTGCTCCTCCACCAAATTTCGAGGGAGTACAATTCAAGATTAAACCCCAGTTTATTACTATGATCGAAAGGAAGCAATTTTAGCAGAGCTAAGAGTGAAGATCCAAATCTTCATATTTTGGATTTTGCTAATATTGCAATACCACTAGACAAGCTGGGGTCACGCAAAACCAAATCAGGGAGATTCTTTTTCCCTTTTCTTTATCTAGTAAAACTAAATTGTGGTACAATGGATTGAATAAGACTGCCCTTGGTATTACTGACTGGAATTCTCTTGCTATCTATAAGAAATATTACCCTGTAGAGAGGATAGCTTTGTTGAGGAGTTCGATCTTAAATTTTTCCCAAGAAGTGGAAGAAACTTTATATGAAGCTTGGGAAAGATTTAAGGATTTGCAGAGAGAAGGCCCCCATCATGGGATAACATAGTAGAAGATAATCCAGGCCTTCTACAACTGACTTGGAAATTCTCCAAGATAATTCCTAGACTCTGCAGCTAATGGAGGATTTATGAATCTTTAAGAGGATGTAGCAGGAACAGTTATTGAAGAGATGGCAATTCATAATTCCCAATACGGGAATCCTAGAGGTTTTGCAAACAAAGGGAAACATAATGTCGATTCCATATCCTTTGTGCAAGCTCAATTAACCTCTATTTGTCATAAATTAGATAATATTAGTACTACTATTCCTGCCTCCGTAGCTAATGTTTCTGCTGTTAATAATAATACTACTGATGCTTTTTGTTAAAATTGTGGAATTGTAGGACATTGGCCACAAGAGTTTAGGATTTCTGTGGAACAAGTTAATGTTTTCCAAGCCTACAGGCAGAATAACCCATACTCCAACACTTATAATCCTGGTCTCCAGAACCACCCAAACCTTTCGTACCGTAGTACTGAAAGGAATGGTGTCCTTCCAACAAGTGTATTCTTCCGATAGAGGGTTTAGAATTATTACAGAGCTAATTCTTCAGTAAGTTCAAGTGATCGGAATGCCTAGGTGGAGGCCGCTTCCGATCAGTAAAATCAAGGCACAATTGATATTACAGCTTGATCTTAACTGAACCCTTCGGGTCGAACCCAATCGAATCACCGATCCGAGACGACGAATTAATCCGAAAGGATTTAATGAGTCGACAGAGTTTTACAAATACAGACGTCGGAAATCGAGCCTAGGGCGTCGAGACCGAGCGTCGCAAAATCACAAGCAACAAGTATGAGCGTAGCCATAGCTAGGCTAAGCTAGCTCGTCGCAAGCCTAGGTGCACCATGTGTGTGCTAGGCGCACCATGGTGTGCTAGACACTTTCGCAGCCTAGGCGCGGCCTGACACCCTATCGCAAGCAATAGGCGCACCAGGCGCACCTAGAAAGCCATCGCAGGCACCAGGCGCACCATCGCAGGCATTGGGTGCTGCGTGCGTGCATGCCTGGCATGGCAGCACCATCTCTAGCACCAAGTGCTAGCATGGGTGCCTGCCTCGCATTGGCGCACCATGTGTGTGCTGGCTTGTGTGCTAGCTTTCGCATGGCAGCACCAAGCATCGCACCATATACGAGGGCCTGGGCGCTAGCATAGTGCTAATCCACGCACAGCAGCCCAGCATCACCACGCACCAAGACTGCTGAGTGATGCGTGGGCGTGCGTGTGGTGCGAGGCCAATGCACGTTGCGCATGGTGCGTGGCTAGTGCGAGAGGTGCTACGAAGGTGTGTGCGTGGTGTGTGAGGCAAAGGGGGCCAACATGCGTGGCTCGCTAGCAGCACGCATGCTGGGAGTGCGAGGCATGTGCGTGCGTTGGGGAGTGCTAGGCAGCCAGCAGCGCCCAGCAGCTAGCACTGGCAAACACCAGCGCCTTGCACAGCCTAGCACCAAGCATGCGAGTCTGCTGGGCAGGCACATGCTAGCTGGCTGGGCTGGCTGGCACATGCTAGCTGGCGTGCTAGCTGGCAGCAGCCCAGCACCCCTTGTGAGTGGCGGTTTAAGGAGAGGTGGGGACCAAAGCCACCAAGCTTCCCTTGGGGAGCAAGGCAATGGTCCCCCCCATGGGATATGGTCCTTACCTAACCCATTCTCTCCTTTTGCCACTTGTTGGCTTGTGATTGCTTTTGCCTAATTATTTATTTTAGAATTAAATAAATTATTGCAATTGCACATGATCCCACATTGATCATGAAAAGGGGTTTCAAGTCCCCAATCTCTATAAATACCCACTTGGTTGGGATTTTGAGAATACAACCTTGAGTGGAATTAAAAAGGCAACTCTAAGAAAGAGTAAACCTTTGATTCGTAAAACTCATAGTTATTTTGTCCGGGTCTTGACTAACCTTCAAGACTTAGGACGCTCGGGTCGGGTCGAGGGTACGATCCGTCGGAGATCTCGTCTTTTCGGGATTTTGAAGTAAGAGCTCTTTGGGCGCGAAGCACGCGTCAAAGGTATAATTCTTGTTCTTAATCTTGTTTGATTAAGTTTATTATGCTTGTTAATTGTTTTAATTAAGGGGCGGGTCTTGGTGGGTTTCCTTCTGCGTAGTGTCGGGTCACTACGAAACCCTACAGCGGTATCGGATCCACGCTCCTTTTAATTTTTGCAATTATTTTTAATTAAGGTGTTTAAAAAGAATTTAATTTTCTGGTTCATGTTCATCTAATTAGATTAGATGCTCGTTTTAATTAATTTTTTAAAACTCGATTTTATTTTCGATTTGGCTGTCGAACCCAGATTTTGGCTCAAAAATAGTGATTTTTGGGTGGAATCGACATTCTGGAACTGTTTCAACCCTTTTTAGAATTGTCCAGAAGCTAAATTCGAACCAGAAACCCAATTTTTCTAGAGTTTTTCATTTTTCACTGAAAATTTTAATTCTTTTTAAGCCTTGATTAATGCAAGCATTACAAGGTTAGATTAAATTCACATTTGCATCACTAATCTACTGGTTTTAAAATATCCTTGAGCATAATAATGGAGTTTTTATTAGTGCTTAAGTTGATATACCATTTTTCACATAAACTTGTTTTTCACAAATTTTGCAAATAAATTGCAATAAAGTGTGAAAACTTGTTGTGATTTTGTATTTTAAGTTCCTAAATAATGTTAAAGTTCTAATCTTTAAAGGTTTAAATGATTGGAACCCTAACCCTAAATTCCATGTTGAACAAAGTTTGGATTTTTTCATGTTTGGTTGATTAAAATCCATTAAGTTCAATTACTTGTGAGTAAAATTTGATTAATCTTCATATTGAAAAGATGTAATCTTGGTATTTTTACACAAGTATGCAAGTTGGAAAATTTTATCATTGGATGGTCAATTTATTTTTCCAACTCCCATTTGTCATACCCATTATTAATTTGCATATTGGCAAAGTTAATTATGGACATAGCTCATTCAATATGGTTGCATCAAGTTAGACCTAAAATTAATTCAAAGAATCATTCTTGAATAATTTAGGCTTGTGCACTATTGAAATTATTTTTTTTTAAGTTAGACTTGTTATTTTAATTTTGCTCCAAATTGGTTCTAAAATAAATTTAGAATTAATTTTAACACACAAATATCGGGATTGAAATCCCGAGTTAAAAGCACAAAAATTGAGGCAAAGGGCACCCAAGCAACACCTAGGCCAGCCGGGCTGGTATCGCAGCCCACATGTGGCTGCCTTGGTGCGCACGGTGCTGGCCCTACCTCGCTGTGTGGCTGCTGTGTGTGGGGAGCCAGTAGTGCACATATGATGCGCTGCAATGTGGTGCGTGGCTGCTGGGCACTGCTCGCATATGCTGCCAAGCAGCGCGAGGCAGCCAGCCACAGCAGGCCAGCCACACCTGCCAGCGCCCACATTTGCATGCCAGCATGCGAAGCGCTGTGCGTGCTAGGGCTAGCAGGGGCAGCAAGGCATGCTGGGCCAGATGCTTGCGCCTAAGCACTGCACTGCTGCAACATTGATGCTAGGCATCCGGTTTTGTACATGTGCCATTTTGATGCATGAGCTATGTAATTTTGCGATTATCCCGGTTTTAAAATATTTTAATAATTATTTTAAAGAGGTTAGAACCTCGGTATTCGGTTTTGCAAAATTTTGACAAATTATGGGTTATGCCGACTTAATTAATCGGATTAATTAAGTACGGATGCGGAATTTAGTGGGAGCTTAATTAAGTGCGTAAGCATTTTGCGTTTAGAAATAATGGATTAAACCACTTTGACTAGTTTTAATTAGGCGCGTTAATTGGATTAACCACCTAAGTTAGTTACTAGTTTTGCGTGTTTAATTATGTATTTCGTAAAATTTCATGGGCCATTCACAAATAGTGAATGGGTTTTGAATGGAAGATTGCTTTCAAAATAGGTTCTTTGAAAATGGCAACTAGTGGGGCCCGACTAGGATAGAAAATACGGACTGCGTTCCGTTATGTATTTTTGTAAATCTAAATACGGTCTGCGAACCGTTAAGTATTTTTGTACTATTAGATTAATCTTAGTCGTTCTAGCTAGATTCTTTTATTTCATTTTGGCAAAGATGTCTCAAGACGGCGTTTTGACGAAGACGAGCCAAGATGAAGACCCATGGAAATTGAAGATTTCAAGGGGTCATGCTATTTTCCAAATGCATCTATTTTTTATGCCTTATATAATGTTATTATATATATATGATTGCTAGATGCATGTCTAGGATTTCTGTTATGTTGCGACGATTAGTTAAGTTCACTTAAATCAACCAACATAGAAACCCTAGGTCCCTTAATAATATTGAGCTAAAATTTGCCGTTCCAAGAACAACACTTACCGAACTAATGCGCGTACGTGGTGGATTACGCCAAAGCGAGGCATCACTACTTCCCTAGGAACGTAAGGTATACTCGGTATACAAGTTGTCTTGGTTAAGCTCAACGATATCAGTAAGGAGTCCTTAGATGTCGTGGCAAAAGAGATAAAATGTCAAGAATGCATTAGATGCGACATTTTATCAAACCGAGAGTAGCTTGGAGCTATTAGCAATTGGATTGGTTACCTTAAGATATTTAATGATTAAGACAAGATAAAGAATGCTTAACCATTTCTTGATCTTTGGGATCTCGTAATCATTTTATTCTCGCCCATAAGGGACAATTTTAAATGCGTGGATAAAATGCTCAATAAGATTGAATATATGCATAAACGTTTTAAATTTCAACTTATTGATGTATGAATGGTTTTTCACTTCAAATTCTTTCAATTGTAGAATCATGTCTGCAAGTAACTCAAACAACAACCAAATGTGCCCAGAACTCCCCAAAAAGTTAGCTATCAAGCTTAACTTAACAAACCTTGATGAATGGGAAGAAGAACTTAGGAGAACTCTCCGGAGTTGTTCCAAAGAGTATGTTCTAAACACTTCCCTCCTAACCCTCTATTCCAAGACCCTCTTGAGTGACGAAACTTATTGTGCATGGTCGAAAGACTGCAAATTAGTGTCACAACTCATGGCTAACTCCATCCCGGAAGAATGAAAAGAAAAACTTCCATTCTCTTTCCTGGACTTGTTCCTTGGAGGACTAAGGGATGTTGTCGGTGTGAGATTCTCTAAGAGTTTCAACGACAACAATGATGGACTCTTGTTTGAAGTGACTAGGTCACTTACGGACATGAATGTAAAGCCATCGGATCAAGGTTGTCTTGCGAAAGAGAGGTACCATCTTTGGTCTACGGTCTGCAACACTAAGTTGAGACCGGGTATGCCCTTCCGACCCCATGTGGCAAGAATGACTAAGCTCTTCAAGCACATGGAACTCCTCGGAATTCCACTAGAAGATGGAATGGCTGGTCATATTTTGCTCACTTCACTCCACTCAGGATATGATGCACTAAAGGCATATATTTCTGAATCAAAGGAGACACATTCCTTGAAGAATGTGGTGGAGCTACTTCACCGGGCCAACTCATTTGGGGCAACCAAAAGACCATCAAGAAGGAGGGATCTTAAGGTTAAGGCTAAGATGCGTTGCTTCTACTGTGGCGGGCAAGGCCACTTCAAGAGAGCATGCAAGCTCTTTCGGGAAGAGGAGGAAAGGAATGGAGCATCCACCTAAGGTTTCTTCCTTAACACTTGTAGATTAAGCTTATCATAGGTATTAGATACCAATTATGATTCACTTAATGTTGCCTTTTCAGGAACCAAGTGAGAAGCTTATCAAGTGTTGGTGCAAGAGCAAGAAGACGACAAAGATGGTTTTTCGATCGTGCTTGCATGCACTATTTTTTCTATGACATGTAATTAAACTATTTCTAGTTTTTCATCATGCCTTTGAACATATTATGATCCATGGTGTTGGACACCTAGGAATTTCAAGTGTAAGACTTTGACAATAGTTGTTTCAAATTTGTCTTACAAATTTATGTTCAATTAAATTGCATGTTTTTACATATGATTAGACAAAAGTTGATACCACTAGCTAAGACCATCGAGTCGAATCAAACCTACTTGTGGCATTGTCGTCTTGACCATATTAACATAAAACGCATCAAGAAACTTCTTCAAGAAGGTGTTCTTGACTCATTCGACTTAGAGTCATTTGAAAATTGCGAAATATGCTTATTAGGCAAGATGATAAAACAGCCATTCTCCAAGTTGGGAGAAAGGGCAAGTGACTTATTAGGTCTAATACACACGGATGTATATGGACCAATGAGCACACCCGCAAGACAAGGTTACCGATATTTCATCACTTTCACCGACTATTATAGTAGATATGGCTATATCTACTTAATGTCAAATAAATCTGAATCCTTTGAGAAATTCAAAGAATTTCATAAAGAAGTTGAAAATCAACTTGGCAAGAAAATTAAAGCACTTCGATCGGATCGAGGTGGCGAATATTTGAGCCATGAATTCGACGATCACTTGAAAGAAAATGGCATTCTTTTAGAGTTGACACCTCCCGGAACTCCTCAATGGAATGGAGTGTCTGAACGGAGGAATCGGACCTTGTTAGACATGGTTCGATCAATGATGGATCTTAGTAAACTCCCTATCTCTTTCTGGGGACATGCGTTACAAACAACAGCACTAACACTGAATAGAGCTCCGTCAAAAGCTGTTGAAAAGACTCCATATGAATTATGGACTAAGAAACCTCCTAGGTTGTCTTTTCTCAAGATTTGGGGATGCAAAGCATATGTCAAGCGATTAATTTCCGACAAACTTCACCCCAAATCGGATAAGTGTTTCTTTGTGGGATATCCAAAAGAAACCAAAGGGTATTACTTCTACAATAAATCAGAGAACAAAGTTTTTGTTGCTCGCGATGGTGTCTTTTTGGAGAAGGATCACCTTTCCAAAATGACAAGTGGGAGGAAAATCGAACTCGACGAAGTTCGAGAGGACGAGCAACAATGTCAACCTGACAAAACTGACAATCTAGATACTTTGGAAGCATCTAAGAAGATTGGTCAGAACCAAACAGACAATGTAAATGCTCAACCGATTACCCTACGTAGGTCGCAACGACAAAGATCTCAACCAAACAGATACCTCGGTATCGTCTTAACTGATGATCAGGACATCCTAGTCATGGATGGTGATGAGCCGGCGACATACAAGCAAGCTATGACGAGCCCCGACTCTGCAAAATGGCAAGAGGCCATGAAATCCGAGATGGACTCCATGTCTAAAAATCAAGTTTGGGACTTGGTAAATTTGCCCGAGGGTTATACACCCATTGGTTGCAAATGGATCTTCAAAGTGAAGACAGAAAAGGATGGAAATGTATCAATATACAAAGCTAGACTGGTGGCAAAAGGTTATAGACAAGTCCACGGGATTGATTATGATGAAACTTTTTCACTAGTTGCAATGCTAAAATCCGTCCGGATCATCCTAGCGATTGCTGCATATTACGATTACGAAATATGGAAAATGGATGTCAAAACCGCCTTCCTTAATGGAATTTTGGAAGAAAATATGTATATGACACAGCCGGAAGGTTTTGTCGATCTAGGCAACGCTGGAAAGGTTTGCAAGCTGAAGAAGTCCATTTATGGACTAAAGCAAGCCAGCAGAAGTTGGAATCTGCGATTTGATGAAGCCATTAGCAAGTTTGGTTTTATCAAGAATCCAGATGAGTCTTGTGTATACAAGAAGGTCTTGGGAGTGATATTGCATTCCTAGTCCTGTATGTCGATGACATACTGCTCATTGGAAACAGCACAAAATTGTTGGAGTCCGTAAAGGGCTGGTTGGGAAAGTGCTTTTCAATGAAGGACTTAGAAGAGGCATAGTACATATTGGGAATCAAGATCTACAGGGATAGAATTAAGAGGATGATTGGATTAAGCCAGAGTACTTACATTGATAAGGTATTGGCTCGATTCAACATGGAAAATGCCAAAAGAGGGCATTTACCATGTTCCATGGCGTAACTCTCAGCAAGAAACAGTGTCCGCAGACACCTGTTGAGCGAGAAAGAATGAATCAGATCCCATATGCTTCGCTAATTGGATCGATCATGTACACCATGATATGTACAAGGCCAGATGTATCGTATGCCCTGAGTGCAACGAGTCGATACCAATCGAACTCAGGAGAGGCTCATTGGACTGCGGCCAAGAACATCCTTAAGTACCTGAAAAGGAACAAGGATAAATTCCTGGTGTATAGAGGCCACAAAGAACTGGTTGTTGAAGGTTACACCGACGCTTGCTTCCAGACTGACAAAGACGACTTCAAGTCACAGTCGGGGTACATATTCTGTCTTAATGGAGGAGCGTTTAGCTGGAAGAGTGCCAAGCAGAGCACCACTGCAGACTCTACAACTGAAGCCGAGTAATTGGCCGCATCAGAAGTAGCCAAGGAAGCTATTTGGATTCGCAAGTTCATTAGCGAACTTGGTGTTGTACCCTCAATCAAGGGGCCGATAGACCTCTATTGTGATAATAACGGAGCTATCGCTCAGGCCAGGGAGCCGAGAGAACACCAGAAGGTCAAACACGTGCAAAGGCGATTTCACATGATAAGGGAATGGAAATCCGAAGGTGAAATCAGAATTTGTAAGATCGGCACGGATGACAATGTAGCCGATCCTTTGACTAAACCTTTGCCTCAAGTGAAACACAACAAGCACATTGAGGCAATGGGAATAAAGCATGTTGAAGAACGGCTTTGAAATTCCCTGTACATGTGTTTTAATTAAATAGGATATTTAATGTAAGACACTGTATTAAAACCCATTCATTAATGGAGTAATTAATTTTTGTGCAAAATTATCATTCACTCCATTACTATTTAATTGTGGTTTAGAATTAAATAATGAGTCCATTCTATATACGGAAATATTCAAAACAGGGTATCAAGACCGTGTCTTGGATAAAGAAACACCTGTTAAGTGAACATTGAATATTAAATCGAAAATTGTCCCTAATCGAGGTCATCTAACAGATGGACGATTGATGACCGCCATAGATTAGTGTGTAGTATGATTTACAGCACCGTTTCTTAAGCTGCGAGGACGTGACGGTCATAAATCATTTGCACAGGCACAGTTTGGAACTGTACTGGATAATACCTATGAGAGTACTTTAAGAAAATTTAAATTTTGTCATAAGTACATTTGAAATTATGACTATCAGAACTTGTTTCCTCCGACCATGAGTACTGTGAAGTTTTCTTGTTTAAGTACTAGACTCTTTGATGTTTCCAAACGTCTGCCGTAACTGGGGATTATAAAGGGAACACTCAGGAGACTATATCCTCTTAGTAAGAAGAACTTACAATACAAGACTACGATTGTCCCCCTACTAACAATAGGGAAAATGTTTTGTTGTTTACAAGGCCGCTCGAAGAGCGAGACTGTGAAAATGCATGGCCGTGCTCAGATGGATTTTAGAAATCATCTGCTTATTGACAGTCGAACTTCGAGATTGAGAAACACTTCTGAACGTAATAAGGGTGACAAAGAATCTTACCTTATAGTTCACGAAGAAACATTAAGTGACATAGGAAATGAGCTGTACACTGTATGCACACTAGTCCGGAAGGACAAGTGGGAGATTGAGAGGAATGGTGTCCTTCCAACAAGTGTATTCTTCCGATAGAGGGTTCAGAATTATTACAGTGCTAATTCTTCAGTAAGTTCAAGTGATCGGAATGCCAAGGTGGAGGCCACTTCCGATCAGTAATATCAAGGTACAATTAATATTACAGCTTGATCTTAGCTGAACCCTTCGGGTCGAACCCAATCGAATCACCGATCCAAGACGACGAATTAATCCGAAAGGATTTAATGAGTCGACAGAGTTTTACGAATACAGACGTCGGAAATCAAGCCTAGGGCGTCGAGACCGAGCGTCGCAAAATCACAAGCAACAAGTATGAGCGTAGCCGTAGCTAGGCTAGGCTAGCTTGTCGCAAGCCTAGGTGCACCATGTGTGTACTAGGCGCACCATGGTGTGCTAGGCACTATCACAGCCTAAGCGCGTCTAGGCAGCCTATCGCAAGTAATAGGTGCACCAGGCGCACCCAGCAAGCCATCGCAGGCACCAGGCGCACCATCGCAGGCACTGGGTGTTGCACGCGTGCGTGCGTGCCTGGCATGGCAGCATCATCGCTGGCACCAAGTGCTAGCATGGGTGCCTGCCTCGCATTGGCGCACCATGTGTATGTTGGCTTGTGTGCTAGCTTTCGCATGGCAGCACCAAGCATCGCACCATATGCGAGGGCCTGGGCACCAGCATAGTGCTAGGCCACGCACAGCAGCCCAACATCACCACGCACCAAGACTGCTGTGTGATGCGTGGGCGTGCGTGTGGTGCGAGGCCAATGCACGCTGCGCATGGTGTGTGGCTAGTGTGAGAGGTGCTGTGAAGGTGTGTGCGTGGTGTGTGAGGCAAAGGGGGCCAGCATGCGTGGCTCGCTAGCAGCACGCATGCTGGGAGTGCAAGGCATGTGCGTGCGTTGGGGAGTGCTAGGCAGCCAGCAGCGCCCAGCAGCTAGCACTGGCCAGCACCAGCGCCTTGCACAGCCTAGCACCAAGCATGCGAGTCTGCTGGGCAGGCACATGCTAGCTGGCGTGCTAGCTGGCAGCAGCCATGCACCCCTTGTGAGTGGCGGTTTAAGGAGAGGTGGGGACCAAAGCCACCAAGCTTCCCTTAGGGAGAAAGGCAATGGTCCCCCCCATTGGATATGGTCCTTACCTAACCCATTCTCTCCTTTTGCCACTTGTTGGCTTTTGATTGCTTTTGCCTAATTATTTATTTTAGAATTAAAAAAATTATTGCAATTGCACATGATCCCACATTGATCACGAAAAGGAGTTTCAAGTCCCCAATCTCTATAAATACCCACTTGGTTGGGATTTTGAGAATACAACCTTGAGTGGAATTAAAAAGGCAACTCTAAGAAAGAGTAAACCTTTGATTCGTAAAACTCATAGTTATTTTGTCCGGGTCTTGACTAACCTTCAAGACTTAGGACGCTCGGGTCGGGTCGAGGGTACGATCCGTCGGAGATCTCGTCTTTTCGGGATTTTGATGTAAGAGCTCTTTGGGAGCGAAGAACGCGTCAAAGGTATAATTCTTGTTCTTAATCTTGTTTGATTAAGTTTATTATGCTTGTTAATTGCTTTAATTAAGGGGCTGGTCTTGGTGGGTTTCCTTCCGCGTAGTGTCGGGTCACTACGAAACCCTGCAAGTACCAATGTGCTAAATCCTCCACCTCCACAACAGCCACAACAACAAGCCCCATAGAAAACACAGCAGAAATATTACTAACACCCTAAGCAGAGAACCCAACAACAAACTCCACCTCCACCCACTGATCCTGCCCTGTCAGAAATAAAGGCGATGTTAGCCAATATGCAAAAGCAAATGCAGAGTAGGAATGCGCAAATTGACTCGATCTTAGCATATAATAAAATCATAGATAATCAAATTACGCAACTTTCCTCTACTCTACAAACTCGCAAGCAGGGAGCCCTACCATCGCAGCCAGTACAACCTACAGATCACGCGAGTGCAATTACTCTGAGAAGTGGTTCAAAATATGATAGGCCCTCTATGCCCAAAGATGATGAACCTATCATAACAAAAATTGCTACTCCTTATTCTATTATACCAAATACTTTTGTTACTAGCTGTGCAGGTCCCCACGGTAAAACTAACTTTTCAAATAATACTTTGCAGGATAAAACTCAAGATAAAAGCTGGAGATGTGCAGAATCCCGCTATCCAACTTCCATTCCCAAATAGACATCTAATGAATAAGTTGGATAAGCAGTTTGGTAAGTTCTTCGAGGTTGTTAAGAATTTGCAGGTAACGGTTCCTTTCACTGATTTAATCACACAGGTTCCTGCATATGCTAAATTCATGAAAGATATATTGACTAGGAAGAGAGCCTTTAATGAGGTAGAAACTGTAGCTTTTACTGAAGAATGTAGTGCATTACTACAAAATAAATCTCCACCTAAGTTAAAGGATCCCGGTAGTTTTTCTATACCTTGTCATATTGGTAATCTTTTCATTGATAAAGCATTATGTGACTTGGGTGCTAGTATTAGTGTCATGCCTTCATCTGTGTGTTCCAAGCTTAATATGGGAGATTTAAAAGTTACCAATATAACTCTACAAATGGCCAATCGTTTTGTTAAATACCTCCTAGGTGTTTTAGAGGATGTCCCCGTTAGAGTTGGTAAATAAGATAGGGAAGTAGGGTCGAATCCACAGGGAAACATCGTTTTTCTATTCCTAATCAATTAAAAGAATCTAAATTATTAAGAGAGAAATAGGTTTGAATGAATTAATCTAAGGGAGAAATCAATATTAAAAGGCCTAGTGTCACTGGTTCACTAATAATTAATATTCCGGGATAAAAAAATAACAATCATCAATTAATATTGAAAACATAACATGATTAACAGGCTCTCGCAATTTATTAATCAACATAGATCTAACAGGCTCTCGTAATTTACTAGACCTAAGTTCCTATTAAAAATAGCCTTTAATATCAAATTAACATTTTCTCGATTCATCAATTCAATATTGCTATACTTTTACAATAAAATCACATCTACTCGATTCATAATCTAATTGTAAAGAATTAAAACAATTCAATAAGAAATTATTATGCAATATCAATAATCAACCAAAATAATTTATCCCTTCATATTAATTATGGATCCCTCTAGAACCCTAGAAATTAACTATTCACACATAATTAAATCTAGACTAATCAAGGCATATATAAAAGACATGATTAAAATCAAAGCACAAAAATAGCAAAGCAATTAAAATCAAAGCAATAAACAAAGCGATAAAAGAGACGAGAAATAATAATGAATGAAGGAAATATGAATTGCAATAAAAGGGAAAACTTGAGTTCAAAAATAATCTCTCACTAAAATCTCTCTAAAGGCTTAAGAATGAAAATTGTAATCTAAATAATGTAGCTAATAAAGCTTACAAAAGAGTTTAAATACTATGAAAGGAATGGTGTCCTTCCAACAAGTGTATTATTCCGATAGAGGGTTCAGAATTATTACAGAGCTAATTCTTCAATAAGTTCAAGTGATCGGAATGCCTAGGTGGAGGTCGCTTCCGATCAGTAATATCGAGGTACAATTGATATTACAGCTTGATCTTAACTAAACCCTTCGGGTCGAACCCAATCGAATCACCGATCCAAGACGACGAATTAATCCGAAAGGATTTAATGAGTTAACAGAGTTTTACGAATACAGACGTCGAAAATCGAGCCTAGGGCGTCAAGACCAAGCGTCGCAAAATCACAAGCCCCACAAGCACCAGGCAGCCCATCGCAGCTAGCAGCGTGCTAGCCTGGGTGCCTGGGTGCGCATGGCAGCTATCGCAAGCCCCACAAGCACCAGGCAGCCCATCGCAGCTAGCAGCCTGCTAGCCTGGGTGCGCATGGGTACTATCGCAGCCTTAGCATCATTCCTAGGCGCGCTATCACAGCCCTAGCATGATACCTAGGCACCATCGCACACCATTGCAACTCAGCAGGGCCACAAACGCACCAAGCACAGCCATCGCAGTGCTAGGCACTGGCGCATGTGCATGTGAGTGTGTGCATGCCTCGCACCAAGCATGGCAGTGCTAGGCACTGGCTGATGCGTGCTAGTGCGAGTATCCCTGGCAGCGTCGCCCAGCACGCATGCTAGGCCTTGCGTGCGTAGGCTCGCTGGCTGGGCAAGCAATGGCGCGAGGCTGGTGCGTGGTGCGTGGTGCGATGCGTGCTGTGCATGACTAGTGCGCATGGTACGTAGCTAGTGCATGTGCGAGAGATGCTGCAAGGTGTGTGCGTATAGTGCAAGACAAAGGGGGCTAGCATGCGAGGCTCGCTAGCAGCACGCATGCTGGATATGCGAGGGTGTGTGTGGTGCGTGAGGTGTTTGCGTGGGATGCTGGGGCCAGCACCAGCACGCACCAGCGCCTAGCACTGGCACACACCAGCGCCAAGCATCAACCAGCACTGCCTAGCTGGGATGCAAGGCTGGGCTGGTGCTGGCTGGTTTGGCTGGCTGGCACATGCAAGCTGGCGTGCTAGCTGGCAGCATCCCAACACCCCTTGTGAGTGGCGGTTTAAGGAGAGGTGGGGACCAAAGCCACCAAGCTTCCCTTGGGGAGCAAGGCAATGGTCCCCCCCATGGAATATGGTCCTCACCTAACCCATTCTCTCCTTTTGCCACTTGTTGGCTTGTGATTGCTTTTGCATAATTATTTATTTTGGAATTAAATAAATTATTGCAATTGCACATGATCCCACATTGATCATGAAAAAGGGTTTCAAGTCCCCATTCTCTATAAATACCCACTTGGTTGGGATTTTGAGAATACAACCTTGAGTGGAATTAAAAAGGCAACTCTAAGAAAGAGTAAACCTTTGATTCGTAAAACTCATAGTTATTTTGTCCGGGTCTTGACTAACCTTCAAGACTTAGGACGCTCGGGTCGGGTCGAGGGTACGATCCGTCGGAGATCTCGTCTTTTCGGGATTTTGAAGTAAGAGCTCTTTTGGAGCGAAGCACGCGTCAAAGGTATAAATCTTGTTCTTAATCTTGTTTGATTAAGTTTATTATGCTTGTTAATTGCTTTAATTAAGGGGCGGGTCTTGGTGGGTTTCCTTCCGCGTAGTGTCGGGTCACTACGAAACCCTACATACTAAACCCAAAATTAACTCAAAAAACGATTCCTAAACGCCTCTTGAAAAACACGTGCCCAATCGGGCGAAGGGCCGCCTGATCGGGCCCACCTTTTTCTTCACACCACCTTTCTGGGCATCCACCCAATTGAGCGGCTTGGGCCCGGACTTTTTTCTTCTTTTCCTTTGGGCTCCAAACACTTGTGGCCCAAATTTACTTCTTCCTTGGTCTTGTACTTGGACTAATTCCACGAACCAAGCCCTTAGTCACCGAGATAATTGGTCTTGGGCTACAAACGACGGTCATGAATTTGATCATAGCTTCGATATCCCATAGTGGCCGGAAAACCATAGAAATCACCAACAAATCGGGGAATTTCTAAATAACAAATGTCAACTCTACAAAACACTCGAAACCACACATTAGTACTAAAAATAGCCCTGAAGCTCAAATATGCATAAAAATGACCATGGGGCGGGGGGATAAAATAGTATATAAAACACATATATCATTCACCTAAGAGCTTTTTAGACAATCATGGTAATCAAGGGAGTTGATAAGAAAGCTTTCCCCTCACTATTTTCTCTTTCCTTAGAACTAGTATGTCAACAATGGTTCTTCTCTATAGGTTTTGAGAAAATTGTAACTTGGGACAGTATTACTCATGCTTTCATTGATAGATATAAATGTAATGTTTGAGTAGAAACTAATTATAGGAAACTTAAAATTCTTAAACAAAAGGAAAATGAGGGCTTCACTGCATTTTACAACAGGTGGAAAGAAACTTCTGCCAGAATGATTGAAGTTCCAAATGAAAAAGAATCTATGAGAATCTTCATTAGAAATCTCCGAGAGAAATATCAAAAACATTTGAAATATCGAACTTTGAACAATTTCAAGGCCGTCTATGACATAGGCATTGATATTGAAGACGACCTTATGAAGTCGAAAGCTACTAACAATAGTAACAACAGCAGATGGAAAGGAAGAAGAACGACCATCCTTCTTCTTCCGAAAACACCTACTCTAGTAACAATGTTAGCACCTATGATCTTAATGATGTCTTAGCCATAGACAATCAAGGACCAAGAAGACAACAAAAGAGAGAGTTCACCCCTATTGGGATGAGCTATGATACCGCCTTCGATCGTCTCCATGCCAAGGGGCTCATCACTCCCATTAGGCCTATTCAAGATCCGGCGCCTGAAAATAGATCACCCAAGTAGAATCCTAACGCCCATTGCAAGTACTATCAAGGAAGGGGTCATACTACCGAGAGTTGTTGGAAATTAAAGAAGGCCTTCCAATACTTGATTGATAATAACAAGCTTCCTGTTCCCCCTACTGGCAAGAAGACCGAGTGATAATGAGACAAGGCACAAGGCGCTGCATCTTTAGAATTTTCATGATTTTTGTTTCTTATTTTTTATTTCCCTTTTCCCTTAATAAGCCTAGCATAGGCACCCTCTATCACTTCCCTTAGATTTATTTCATGAGTTTGTTTTTACCCTCTTCATTTTTTATTAAAATGAGCATTTATTTCCTTGCATATGATCATTACATTGCATTTCATAAAACAAAAACTTACGCTGGGCTAAGCACAAGGTATACCAATAATGATTTGAGGCACCTTTTGTAGCCACATCATATCATCTTCACCCTTTCGAATATCCAATCCTTTCTTGATAAAGCACTTTGAGCCTCGTCTAACGATTGTCCTTTCTTTCTTCAACCCGTATCTACCTAACCTTGGGATGGGATGGTGTGCAACTTACGCAATTTTCAAAGCCAAGTGTAAAAACTTGAGTGCTTTTTACCAAAGTCCCAAAGTTCAAAAAAGCATTAAAAGTGTAAAAATGGGCAGGTATTCCAATGTCTTTGATATGAACACGTCTTGGATTATGTCTCTTATCAAGTGCTTGGTACCGTGGTTGAGAAACATGAATTCCAAGTGAGTGATAGACCGCATGATCGGGATTGCCCACACTTATCCAAAGAAGATTCAAATGCAAAAAACAAAGAGAACAAATTCAAAAGAAAAGCGAGAAACCTTAAGCATATAAATACCAAGATTCAAATGCAAGGTTGCACACCTTAAGGGCTTATTTTGGGTCTTGAGCCTTTATCCTTTCTTCTTCAACCTTTAGCCTAAACCTGTTACAACCCTTGAAAGACCTCCTTGAGGTATACAGACACTTGTGCGAGGTTTGGCTAGAGCTACGACGGCCTGATTCCTAACGAATACGTAGGCAACCTCACGTTGGGGTGCGACCGTAATAAAAATGCATTCACTCATATTCATGATCATATCAAGGGATCTCCAATGCTCATCCCTATCTATTAGCCTACCTAGCCTAAGAGTCACCATCATTTGGCTCTTCTCAAAATCTTTTTTCTATACCTCAGTCATTGCAGCCTAACCTTAGTGTCACTCTCACACACATCACAAATATGTAGCCTAATAATTCTTCCCATAAATACCCTTTCTCATGAATCTTGATACAACTTTGAAGCATGCCTTGTTATCTTTAAATCACTCATTATCATAATCGTCATTGTATCAAAAAGAATGAGGTACTTAGCCTCTGTGCCTAAGTTATCCAAATACTTTCATTATCGGAACATCAATTGATATAGTCTAAAATGCCACAATCCTTGCACCATGAGATACAACGACTAATGTATACTCTTAATTAAGCTCATTCAACATGCATCATTACTTGATTCACTCTCTTCATCCTTCTTTTTTGGGGAAATTCAAAAAACACTTTACCTCTTTTCATTTTCACGTCTTTCTTTTCGGGATAAAGTCGGTACCCTCCACAAAAATGACGGAAAATTTTTGCTTTTCTACATTTTTGAGTTGCACAGGCACAATCACAACACAATTCACACACGAGTCATGAACATTGAACAATGCACACACGAGTCATGAACATTGAGTCATGTCGTGTCAGCAGATCGAGCTGAGTCAACACCCTATATATACGAGTCATGAACATTGAGTCAAGACATATCATGTTGATTTGAGTCTGCACACAAGTGTCAAAACACATCGAGTCGATTTGAGTATATTGAGTCACACAATAAGTCGAGTAACACCAAGCCTTGAATCAACCTCAAACCAACCAGCCACAATGAGTCAAGTGCACCAAGTCTTGGGTCAACCCTAAGAAAACCACCAACAAAGTCCTTTTGAAATATTTGATTTTATAGGATATACCTATTCATCGAAGCTTCTATTCAGAGTCAATCGAGCAATCTCACCAAATCATTGAAGCTCCTGTTCGCAGCCAATCGAGCACTCTCAACATTCATTTTTCAAAGCTCTTTTGTTCAGATACGCGTGAACATTTCATTCAAAAGCTCTTTTGTTCAGAGATGTGTGAACATTTTATTCAAAAGCTCCCTTGTTCAGAGACGAGTGAACATTCTTTAAGAAAGCTCTTGTTTAGAGACGAGTGAACAATCCTTGAGTAAGATCTTGTGTTCAGAGACAAGTGGACATCACAGCGCTCCCTGAGAATGCAGAGGTTGTCACACAATTTTGAAGACAGCTCGAAGCGAAGTGGTCTTCAACAGCGCTCCTTGAGAATGTGGAGGTTGTCACCAAATTTTGAAGACGACTCGAAGTGAAGTTGTCTTCGACAGCACACCCTGAGAATGTGGAGGTTGTCACCCTTGATTTGAGAATATGGCTCGAAGCCTAGCGGTCTTCGACAAAGTTCCCTAAGAATGTGAAGGTTGTCACCCTTGATTTGAGAAGATGGCTCAAAGCGTAGCGATCTTCGACATCGCTCTCTGAAAATGTGGAGGTTGTTAAACAACACAACTTTGATTTGATGTTACCTAGAGACATGTGTTCGGCAATCCCAAATACGCGTTTCTTAACACCTTTATTTGTAGAACTGACGCTTTCTGCACGTATCGGCGTTAAAAAAGGATGATTTAGGATCGCAGATGAATCAATCTCCGTCCCTTTCGATCTACTTTGACTTTTATTTTTGAAACTTACGTTTCTCCGAACTCTGTTAAAGTGGGGGCTTCTGTAGACACCTGATTGTGTCTCCCCAAAAACAAAACCCAGTGATGAGTACCTTTTACGTCTTTGATTAACGAGTTCGGTAAAGATTCGAAGAGTCTCATGAAGTTTCCTTAAGCCTTGAACATACCCCTACCTTTCCTAAAATGTTTTAATCCAAAATCATTCATTTTGTGCGTTTAAACCCAAAATCATCCATTTTGTGTCCTTAAAATCATTCATTTCGTGTCCAATTTCTAAAAACGTCCAAACCAGATTATTTTGGTCCATAATCCCGGTCTAATTATTATTTAGTTGGATGGGGCTTGAAAAGAGTTTTCCAACGATATATTTTAAGCCCAAATCCAACTTATAACGAATAAGTTATGACCAAAATACTAAATCGAGCCCAAACTGAACCTAGACCCACCTAACCTACGACCTAATGATCATATGAGGGTACAAATACCTTTATTCCTAATCCTAATCCTAAACCAACTAGGATTCCTTAGGAGCTTCTAGAAGTCTCTAGAAGGTTCTAATTTATCCTTTTCGAAAAGATAAAGATCAAAAGAGTTAGAAGCCGAGTAAAACTCTTCTTTTAATAGTCCTTATCCCGATCAAGTTCAAAGACGTCCGGATGTATTTCGTTGACCCAATTCTATTGAAAATCAAATTCTGTACTGTTGTTTATCTTGAGAAATCATCGCAGGACGAAGGAATTAACGCGCCGCAATAGTCCTAGCACGACGCGATGAACACTGTCACGCCACGATAGTTTTATCCCGCCGTGATGGACACTGTCGCGCCGCGATAAGTCTATCGCCCCGTGATGAAACCTGTTTTATTCCATTCCAAATTCTGATCTTTTCTGATCGCTACGACTCTCTTTTTCCCTACAAATAGAGGTCGTTTTACCCCGTTTCAGATAAACAACAATCATAATCATCAATTCTCTTTCTTGATCTCCAAGTTCTTAGCCTAAACACATCCTTGATACTCTATCTCATTCACGAGATTCGAATACTCCAAGTCATCCTCGACGTTGCCTTTGACCTCGACGTGAAAGGTTGATAGTTCTGAGGGTTTGGTCCCAAATCTATTTATCAATTCAAATTTGATTTATTAACTTTATTGATTTAATTTTCTTGAAGTTTACTAACATGTGCATTGTTTTAATAGAAAGAAGTTTGTGGCATCAAAGTGAGTAATTTAATCACCCTTATTATTATTTTTTGATTTGGAGTAGAAATCATGTTTACATTGTTATTTTAATTCCTAGATTCATGTTTAGAATGTTTCTATGATTCTTAGTATCATGTTTAGGATGCTTATTGTGATTTCTAGTATCATGTTTAGGATAATGCTTTGATTTAATTATTAGTGACATGCTAGGATTTGTTATTAATCCGTTTAGTATCATGCCTAGGATCTTACTATTAGCGATGTTTTGATGATGTTGTTATGATAATGATTGTGGTGCTAATCATATGTTGCTTGATTATTCATGATTTATTGTTATTTCTTGATCACGCCCCTTTTTGCAAGTTTAAAGAGAATTTGTACTTGAAATCACGCCTAATAAGATAATTAATGATTTGATTTAGGCTAATATGATTTTAATTCAAGTGATCACTAATATTATATTTGATTGTGCATTAATAATCAACCAACGTAGATTAAACAGGTTTAGGATTAATTTGATGTCTGTATGTTGATCGAAAAGTGCACATGAATATCATAATAATAGAGTAAAGGCCTATTTAGGGCGGGTTCAATCTCATTTAGGTTGGATTCGTACCATCATCCCCGAACAACAAGTCATGGTTCCGGACCACTATGGAGTTAGCGATCTCTTTGATCGTGAATGGGGTGTAACCTTGACACCCGTGAACGGTTTACAAGTTCCTAAAACTTGTTGGAGACTCTTTTATCTCTAGCTTCTTTTTCTTGGAACGTTGTCGTGCCTAAAAAGCATGAACCACAGTAGGGCTTAAAGATGAGTTTGAAAAATTCCCTACATAGTGCGTATGGCTAATGTACTTTATGCCTCTGCAATAGGGTCCATTATGTATGCCATGATATGTACAAGATGGGATGTTGTATATGCCTTGAGCATGTATAGCAGATTTCGGGCAAATCTAGGAGAAGCACACTGGAAAGCTGCTAAGAACATCCTTAAGTACTTGAGAAGAACTAAAGGAATTCTAGTTTATGGTGGCGAAAGTGAATCGGTTGTCAAGGGTTATATGGATGCCAGTTTCCAAGCAGATAAAGATGACTTTATATCTCAATCTGGGTACATTTCTGTCTAAATGGAGGAACAATGAGCTAGAAGAGTTCGAAGCAAAACACTGTCGCAAACTCCACGATAGAATCTAAGTATTTGGCTGTGATAGAAGCAGCTAAGGAGGCAGTTTGGATCAGGAAGTTCCTCACTAGACATTATACTAAGTGCTCAGGGAGGAATTTAGTTGTTTAGTGACAACAATGGCCCCATTGCCCAATCAAAGGAGCTAGTGTCACATTACAAATCCAAATATGTTGAGAGGAAATATCACCTCATTCGAGAGATCGTTGACAGGCGGGATTCCAAGATCTGCAAATTTCATACGGATAAGAATATCACTAATCCGCTTACTAAACCCCTTCCACAGCCCAAGCATGAGAGTCATACTAGGGCTCTTGGATTGAAGCAAGTTATGTAATTTAAGTTGTATTTGTTTTGAGAAAACTTATTACATAAGTAATACATTAACTTGCAGAATTATGTTTAATCAAGAAATTTTCATTTCTCTTATTTAATTGTGGTTTGATATTAAATAAAATGTCCAAAATAATTATGAATTGATGGGATCATCAAATACGTGATTTGGCGAATGGAACCCCACAGGTGAACTAAATTCATAAATTATCTAAGTTTCTAGTTCGAAATCATTAAATTGGACATAAATGATTTCAAATGAATGGACTGGCATGTAAGATTGATTGGATAGCGCAATTTCATAGGTTGTAGGGGCATAGAGATGCTTAGTCAATCACATGTACATGCATGAATGATGCATGATCGAACTATTGACCTACTTTGAAGTTCAAGTATAGAGCTTCCGAATATATTAGTGGATTCCTTTAACATGAGTGGAACACTGATTTCATTCAATGATTGATTTAACTATGGTACATCAAAATGTCATTCCGTAAAAGGGGACAATAAAAGGTGTTTCCTGGTTACTTCAAAAGTTGAGTGGAAGCTTTGGTTGCTACAAGATTGGATTGAGTCTACTTATTTAATTAAGAAATGTGTCATGGCCTCTTAAAGAGGGAGAATTCAGAAAATGCATGGCCGCGCTCAAATGTATTACTCAGTAATCTTTTGTTTTGTAATTCTAACTCAGACTTCAAGAAATGATTCGTAGATTAATATGATCTCGACATGAGATGCAATCAAACTATCAAATCGACACATATTGACTTAAGGAATTTGAATATTGCACACTTGTCTCAAATAAGTGGGAGATTGAAGGTTTTATGTCTTCGTCAAGTGCAATTACTAGATATATAAATGGATCAAATTATGGAGATAATTAAGTTCGTTCTTTTGGGTCGTCGTTATATCATAGTTAGAGGTACTAACGATCTTTGGGCTAGTAAAATAGTATAAGGCCCAACTGAACGGATCCTATAAGGTCACACAAAGGGCCTAGATTGAGCATAAGAGGAATAGGCCCATGATGGGCCTTCTCCCTCTAGGTGGCCGGCCATATGGAGTAGATTAGAGGGTTTGGGCTTTGCTTCCTAATCTAATTTAATATGATTATAAATAGACTAGGTGTTAAGGGTTGGAAGATAGATTTTACTGATCAGTTTGATCAAACCCTAATTAGCAAACACAAACCCTAACCTCTCTCTCTCTCACGTCTCTCTCCCCTACTTGCGTCGGTATCCGTGCGTGGTGGTGGTGGTGGTGGTGTTCTTTGTGGTGGTCAGTTGTCCATAAAGGTGGTGATCGCGGTGTTTACCCTTCATCTGACCAATCTAGTATTGGTGGACGGCTCATTCAAATCCCGTGGACTAAGTAGAGGAGCAAGGTGTAATACCCCGTATTTTTGAAACGTATTTTCTAATAATTAATTAATTAATTAATTAATATTTTCTTTAAAGGGTATTATAGTAATTTATTTTACTATTTGAATTTCGGAGCCAAAATGATATTTGAATTTTGGCGCCAAAAACATTTTAAAACTCAATTATTATTTTGGATTTTTGGATAAGATTTATTATCCATTTATTATATTTTAAAAACCGGATTATTTATATATATTTCGGATATTTTAATTAAGCAAAATTATATTTTCTTATTTAATTTAAAAGGGTCGAATTTCCCTAATTAACTAGCTAGGATTTTTGGATTTTCTAAGTGTAGAATATTTGATTTTCTTAGTTAAATTAATTCTGAATAATTGGTATTTTTCTAATTAATTATTTTATACAAAATATATTATTTACACAATCATTTTTATTCCTTAAAAACTAGCAAAATAATTGCCTAAATATTTAAAGGGAGGTCCGAAAATATGAGCTTGGGAAAGCTCAAATTTTCGGCCACTATATTGTATTTTGAGCAAAATTATTTTCGTAATTTTTGTATTTTAATTATCTTCCTATTATATTATTTTCCTTAATTCTTATTTTCTATCTCCTAAATATTAGATCATCTTATTTATTTACCTTAAACCATTCTTGATTATTCCCCAAGCAAAGCCATTTACTATTTAATATTTCATGACTACATTCTTTACCTCTCTTCTCCAAGTAATTTTCTTAAACCAATTTACCATAATTCTTCCTACATTCTTCTACCATGATTCTTGCATGAGCTAGCCTATAAATACCCCCTCATACCTCTCATATTCTTCATACCAAAAACTCAATTCTCTTCTTCTCTCTTACTCTTTTTTTCCCTTAACCTTTTCCTACTTTTTTTCTCCTCTTTTCTAAAAGAAAATCAGCCTGTATATCTTTGGAGCCAATTTTCAGGCACTTATGGTCCGTTTTGGGGTTTTGCTATTTTACGAAAAATTATTTCTCTCGAAAAATCCTTGAGTTTAGGCTCAAGAATCACCCAATTCAGAGTTATATTAAAAGATTTATGGCCTCTGAAATTTTGCCTATTCTTTCCAACGCAAATCCAATTCTCTTTAATCCTATTCCTTTATATTCTTCATGGTTAGTTTTCTAAAATGTAAATACCTATTTCAAAGCTATAATTTTATAAAATTATTATTTTAAAAGAGCTTTATAGTACATGCACATTAAATTTGGGTTTATGTCTAAAGATGTTGTGATAACCTTATGGTTATGTTAATTGCAAGGTGTATTCGTGATTGAATTTTGAAAGTGCGAAGTGTTGATTGATATTCGGAATCAAGGTACGTTTAGGTGGCTAGATACATTTGAAATTGATTGGATTGAATAAGCATGTTTTACATGATTTTTATGATGATTAAATCAAATTGAATTAAATTAAGATTTATGAAATAAAGCATGTTTTAAAATTGGTTTTGATAAATGAATTAGAGGATTGATTTTATATCATGTTTTGAATGGTTTGAAATTATTTATTATGTTTAAAGGAGTTTGGTTTATAAAAATATGTTGGATTGTTTTAAAAGAGTTTTTGGAAAAAAAAAATGGTTTGATTTTAAAAGCTTGTTGAATTAAATACAAAAGGAGTTTTTGAAAAGTTTGATTTTATTCAAAGAGGAATTTAAAGATGATTTTATTAAAAAGCTTTACAAGACTGATTATTATATTAATCCCACTATGCGGATTCATTGAAGACTATGGACTTTGTATGACCTAGTCTTTTCTCAAGAATAGCCTTAAAATAGTAGGAGACTAATAGCTTGGGGGGGGTGTGCACACTTAGAGAGGAGATTGAGTTTTCGAAAATAATTGTTACTAATCATTAATATTGAGTTATTGGAATTGTTTTGAGAATATTGGAGGATTGGTTTTCAAAAGAGGAATTGGTTTTATAAATCATTTTATCAAATTATTGAATTATTGGAATTTATTTTGAATCATGAGTTTTGGAATTATTGGATTAACATTAGAATTGGTTTTTAAAAGCATATTTGCAAATAAATTGAGTTTACATTATCTTGCACTTATCGTACTTAGCATATTTTGCTAATCCGTGTTTCCTATTTGTTTTGATTCGCCCTGTTTACTTAATGGTAAGCAGTGTTAACTATTTTCAGGTGGAGTCAATAATTAAGCATATGGGAGTCCCGGGAATGTTCTGCACCTAGAATTAAGATTGTTGGTCTTTGTTTAATTATGAGTACTCATGACAATGGTTTCTATTTATAGTTATTATTAATAAAGAAAGAGTTTGAATTTCCGCTGCAAAGTAGTATTGGTTTTGGTTAGTAGTTTGAGTAGCCTTGCGTAATCACGCGGCGGTAATACGCCTAAGTCTATTTCTACGATATAATTATATGTATTATACTAGTATTTCCGTAGAGGGAAATTTGGGAGTGTTACACAAGGCTTGGGGCTCTATTCTCTCCCTAATTGTCAAGCAACTTGCTACATGGAGATCACGCTTCAAAGGCATAATTATGTGATTCTTGTGTGTTATGCATGCGATCTTGTTTTAAGTGCGTATATTCATGAAATTCCGCTTAGAGTACCTAAATCCTTACAAAACCATGCTTAATTGGAAAATTCTCATTCCTAATTTGTAACAACACAACTAAAAAATTGTCTCATTAAAAAGGTGCAAGAGATTGTCTAGTGCATCTATATCTAAAATTACGCATTCTAACTATCTGTATACACATCTTTACGAGACCAACACAAGATTTAATTAAGCAATATTATACTTAGAAATTGGTACCTCATAAACTTTAAGAGGAAGCACATTGATCATGATTAACTATTATTAGAAAATATAGTATATTGAAAAACTTTTGCAAATTTTCTTCTATCACTAGCTAGCTAGCTTTCTTCCTTTGAGTTGTTCATGCTATCTATTCTTGCCTTGGCCTAGCCATCCATAAGGAGCTTAGTGCGCGAAGCCGGTGGAAGTACTCAGCTATCGTCAGAAAACACCTCGCTGCTTGACGCGTTGTCAATATTTGATGCAACCGGTGAAAAGTTTGGTGCCTTAAACTATCTCCCTGAAAAACAAAATTAAAGTTTATTGATTTAGATATTGTACACCTGATTTTTATTGGTCCATCAAATTGATGATTAATTTTTTAGTACAAGATGTATGAAATTGAGAAAAAAACAAATGATCTAACATTATGCTTATTGAATATATGCATGCTTTTATTGATAATCTACACATTCATCCATGTATATAGTGTATTCATTTTTGGTGAATCTATTCATATACGTGTGTACTATATGTATATACATACGTACAAACATATGTAAGTGTGTTTCAACCAAGGCCTGGTATGGTGTAGTTGGTTGGGAATTCACATTGTAACTTTGAAGTCACAAGGTCAAATCCTACCCGACTACAAGTATTTGGGGAAGAGCGTATCCTTTATCCTCCTCCCTCACTTTCAAGTTTCTTTATCCCAAAAAAAGGTATAGTATAAACACAATATAAAAGAAATTGTTCACATTAGAAATCTGAAACTTGAGTAAATATCAAAGATTTAGATATAGATAAAACAAATCTATACGACATATCCACACTGTATTTAAAAACTTTAATTTTGTAACAAAAATAAATTAAGCGCATCTCTAGATACGTATCATCTAATATTACTCAACGACCATAATAATATCATGACAATTATGCATTTTTTGACACAAATTCTAGTACATATCTCTAAGAAAGACTAAAGGTCTAGTCTTTAGTCTTGAATAAGAATATGAATGTGAATTGGACTTCAAAGAAGCATATTTGCACTAGAAAAACGCAGATTGGGTAATATTCATGGTATTAATCAATGATAGGACTATAGGATGGTTGAAAATTGATAGAAATGTTACACAACTTAGTATGATTGATTAGACTTTAGCTGTGAATGGTTGAACTGTCAAAGGAGAACCATATTATATACTTGGTAATTAATGGAAACATAGGGTGACACTTTGGACCCTTCCTTTTTATCACAAGATTAAGGGTTTTAATTAGAAGATATAATAATTATAATTAATAATATAAGTGTGGTTATGGTTATGATTTGACAAATAGGAAAGGAAGTATATACAGAAGATAATTTGATTATTGAAAACTGCTTATTAGCTACCAGCAAGAAGTTGACAACACAAATCTACTACTATGTAGTTATCAGTTATGTACCCTGCATATGTCTCATTCATTTTTGTCAATAGGTATGGTATTGAATTATCCATAATATGGTGACTAATCAAACTGTCAAAGTCCGATGTTGAACATGATGGAGGCATAATATATTCACATTTGCTATCCAGTTCCATTCTAACAGGAGGTATAATTTCAACTTCTGTCCCTATGACAGTCAATGTCGACTAACTTAGTTTGTAAACAATGAACATTTTTTAACTGGTTTTTAAAACTAACCTTGTAACACTCCGTAGCATGGATTGGTTAAAGGTTGTATGTAAACTTACAGTCATATTTGACTTCACAACTACCAAGCAATGCTTGGTCTAATGGAAATCAAACCCCACTAAAAACACTTTGGGGGTGAGAATTCCCTTACCCTTTTCCCCTTACTCCTAAAGGACTTACCCGATAAACCGGATAAGATAAATAGTTGAGAAGTTCCAACCCAATAGGACCCTTTTATAATTTTTGAATGCAATTTTGACTTTTTTTTTAATTGTTTTCCATAGAAGATGAATAAAATAATAACAATAATAATAATAAAGTGTATATATGAAAATAGTTTCCAAAATCAAGATCAAATTTTGTGAAATTTAATAGAAAATGAAGTATACATTGCATTGCTTCAATAAGTTTTGGTGAGCATTATCAAATATTCAAATGTATCACAATATTAAAACTAAGGTGGTAAATGACTTAATTTTCTACCCATCACATGAAGTTGAACAAAATTCTGTAAACAAAATAATCATAAAGTAGAAGCAACACTATCAAAATGATTTTAATTTTATGTACCAAAAAATTACACAAATTTTGTCTTTTACTTGACACTTTAATATTTTAATTATGCACTATTCATATACTCTACTAAAACTAGCTTAGGTGATTTATACTTCCTCTATTCTTTTTTATTTGATCCACTTTAACTTTTATACTATTCATCACCCCACCTTTGACCGTCTTTTGTGAATTATACGTAAGGAAAAATATGTTCATGTGGGATATTTTTACAACATCTATATAAGTAATATCACAATATATAACTTTTATAATTTTTACTTATAGAGAATTAAAGTTATTAATGGTTAAAGTTGTGCATCGACAAGTGTGATAAAAAAAATAGGTCAAGTAAAAAAAAAAAAAAACAAAGGAAATATTTTATGAAAAATATAATCATGTAAAACCTTATCTATTTGTTTGTTTATTTTTTTGAAACCATGCAAAACCTTATTAGATTCACATCAATTTACTTTTTAATATTTAATTTTTATACGAAATAATTTTTACACATTAGAATTTAGAATTAACGAAGTATTTGATTTTAATTATATAGTGAAGTATAAATAGAGGTGTGGAAGTATGAGAGAAGAATAGAAGCAATTGATTGGAAAAAGGTGATGTGAGAAGAGAAGAGGGGATTTATGAGAGTGGGATGGGGCGATGGGCCATGGAGTTTTGTAGGTCAAGCGGTTATGACTCTGACATCATGCGTTATGGGCCTAAATGATCTTTCGATGTTGATATTTATATGGGCCCACTTTTATCTCTGTTTTTTATGCATGCTTTCTAACTTCCATTCTCTGTGTTGCGAATGTTCATTAATATTCGCGTGACACCACCTTTTTCTATAATAAAACAGTTCTCTCACAATAAATTAATTTTTGGTACTACCTATACTAATATATTAAAAGGTCGAGAACGTCTACGTGTCACGTAACCCTCTCATTACGCCACGTCACCCACCTACTACTTCTTATGCCACGTGGCTCTCCTTCCATTTGTTTTTCATTGCATGTCATGCACTCATCATCAATTTCTTTTTCTTTAAAAAAAAAAAGTTCTCCACAAGATTTAAACCCGCTATCTCTAATTCTAGAACTAAGTGTTTTACAACCAAGGTATGTGATTTTTTATGCAATCTTTTGAATACAAAATATAAATATGTAGCAAATGACAATATAAACAACAAATTTAATTACAAGAAAATTGAATCATAAATTACAACGTATATTAATGATCAATTCCATGTAATAATTCGGGGCATCGCCCGGCCCAAAAACTAGTTCACTATTACACCGAGTGAGTGTCTGTCCGGCTGTTAACTAGATCAATAAGTCTAGTGTTAGGCGGACTTACGTTAATTTTATTAAAGACAATCAATTTAAGGGTAATTTAACAATTTTATGGTAATTTTAACCCCGTAAAGAGTAATTTATTTATTTATTTTGAATAGTTATTTGTATAAGTTTGATTGTGTACAATTAATCTAATACATTTTAAATATTTTTAAGGGTAAAATTTTTGTTATTAAAAAGATAACTTTTGTAGTATAAAAGGGTAACTTTAAATATTTTTAGGGTAATTTTAACTCGTCTTACAATAATTTAATGAAAGTTCACCTTAATCAAGAATTTGTGTAACTAGATTATTTCGTAATGTCTATCTTAATGAAATCTAATAGCGGAAATTCAATTGATCCAAAACTAACTTTATAATGCATGCTAATTTGATTTTATTTTTATAATAATCCGTACATTATACTCCTTATATAACCATAGTAAGTATTGGTCTTAGACTCTTAATGGCCATTAAAGGGAAAAGAGTATATCAACTAAATAATTGATTTTTGATATAAAATTTTAAAAAAAAATAAAGAAAAAGAAAAATTCTTCCATTTGAATAAATAATAAAAGTAGTCACAATTGATTATAATTTCTCAATCACACAGTTTCAATAAAAATGTAATGCGTAATTCAATCGTAATCAATTTTTGTTTCAAGAAAACGTGATAACTTTATATAGACGTAAATATAAAGTACTATGTACTCCTCCTGTCCCTATTTTTTTGCTCTATTGTTAAAATTTGAAAATTTTGACCATAAATTCTCGTTATTCTATAATAGGTAATATAGTCATGTGGAATCTTGTTTGATTCGTCTCATTGTATATTTAATTTATATCAACATTTTATAATTTTCTCACGTGTAAAAATAGATATATAAACGATTTAACACGTGTCTTGAAAATCGTAAAAAGTTAAATGGGATAAAAATAAAGAGATAAAGGGAGTATATATGAATATGTGATTATTTATTCTGAAACCATGTAACATCACATCGGGGACAAATTTTGAAGGTGGACTTGAGTGGTGTCGTGAGTAATCAAACTCAAGCCACTCAGGTGTTTTACAAATAATAATGGCCACAAAGTCTTTTGTATAAGGTAACTTTTCAATCCCAACATGCTACGAAATTCACTCCTACGATTTTTTCTTTCACAAAAAAAGTCGCTTGAATAACTGGAGCTTTTTTGAACGCTATTTTGGTCATCCCTCAGGTAGGTCTTTTCTATTATTATGTGCTCCATAGAAGAAAATATGAATTTCTAGTCTTACTCAACCTTTTATCCCAAAATAATAAATAAAAAAAAAAACCACTTCTTGTTGCTATATTTATTATTTATTTAATTAATTAGTGTTAATTATTGTTATATAGACAAAGTATATTATAATGTAGTTCATACTTTATTAATATCCTTTGAGTTGGTTCAAATTTCCTTCAAAATACAAAGTATAAATATAAAATATATATAAATATTTTTTTTTAAAGATTTTAATAGTCACATTGTGGTGAATAATAATGTGAAAACTATGTACAAACGAAAAAGTAGATAGATTTAATAGTATAAATACTCATGACCACATTAGTTAACTCTAAATTAGGATGCTACCTAAATATTTAGGTAAGATTGAAATATATTAATTTTCATAATTATAAAAATTGAAAATCAAGAGCACCATGAATGATTAACATATTATAATTCAAATGTCATATCTCTAGCTTAGCTAGCGCTTGTTTTCACCTATAACTATGCACGCTTGATTACTGAAAATCAAGTTGAAATTAATTTAATGAATTATATATAACTCAAAACCAAAAACCAATTATCTTGTTAAAAGTGGTCCGCAAACTATATAAAATAGTAGTTAAGAGTCTTAAGACGCTTCTAATCTAATCAACATTATATTCAATAATCAAAATAAAATTGAAAAAATTAAGTTCAACTAAGTTGGTGTAAAATGCCACGTATCACAAAACATAATTAATTAAGCCAAGCTGTCACTATGCTAAATGTCCCTCTCTAACCAGAACACTAGGGTTTTCTTTTTAATTTTTGCCCTTTTCCTAAATTTGAGGGTCCATTTCAAAAACTATTTATAAAGGACATTTATCCTTTTTTGACACCTTTTTTTTAATACTCCAATAATTAGCCATGCTCTTGTAGTAGGTTATCTGATTGGAGTAGGTTTTCCAACCATAGCAGTACCTGATTCTTTACTTCCATTTTTGGTCCCACCCGATTTCCAAAATTAGCTTTATATATGCTCAAATTAAATACGGATCGAAATAGCCCCTAAACACGAATTACAGTGTTAAATCTATCTTACTCTCAAATAATATAACAATAATTTAAATCGCATTTAAAAATAACAATTGCTTATATGTTATTGTTATATTGTATATAGCAGTATATTACGTTCTCGATAACATGAGGTAAGTCAAGCCTTGAAAAAAAGTGTATTTTTGTGTAACGTGCCAAAGAGATGACAAATGCATGCAACTTAATTAGGATTACATGCCCCTTCTTATCCAATAGGCCTTTAACTTAGCCTAGTGCATGTACTCTAATTTACTTTATGCCTTTTTTTGTCCAAAAGGAAAATTAAACAAAGCTATTAGATGTTCCCCAAGTTTGGAAGCACTTTCTCACTGCTCCTACTTCTTTCGTTTCTTTATTGGTTACTTCGTATATCTTATTGTTTTCACATTATTTACGTATTTAATGTTGGTTATTTTTGCATATACTCCATATGAGACAAAATATATAATCTTGTTGGATTTATTATCTCAATATATATATACTATATATATTTAAAATTTTAATTGTTGCATAACCTTTTAATTATAGATATATGTATATATAGACAATATATATAGTAAGAGTATTAAAGTTATAATCTAATAGATAGTACTATAAAAAATCGAAGGAAACATTAGACTTTCCGCATATTACATTTATTAATAATAATCAAACCGGAAGTACTAATTATGAGAGATTAAGAATGACATCATAATTCATTCAAAAAAAAGTGTGACATCATAATTGAGATTTTGGAGAAAGGTCAACTAATGTAAGTTTTGATTTTAGTCATTTAATGTTACCTATGTTAAGGTAGGACAATCAGGACAAATGCATTGAGGGAAACTTAATCATTCAAAGTACTACCATAAGTCCATAATACTAATAATTTGCTGAAGATATAATTAATTAGCGTACCTGTCTTACAAAGTTCTCCATCGTAGAGAGCTTGTTCATGGCAAGAGCCATCTGACCCATGTAATTGGTCATGTTAGGAGGGCAACTCAAGGCATCGGAGGCGATCACGTCCGAGAGAGATTGTTGCAGTGCATCTAGCCCTTGCGATAGCGCCTCTTCGGCCTCATGCGTCGATTGTTGCAACCCACATATGCCCATCAATTGTGGGTCACTCAATGGCTCGATTTGGTGCAATATTATCTAATAACAACGCCAAAAACGCAACCAAATAAGGTTTTTTTTTTTTTCCATAGGACTAATTTAAATATACTTGCAATAAGGGTATTCTAAAAGTAGAAATACTAAAAAATGAACTATGCATAATTTGATAGAGTATAAAACATATTCCCGGACCTCTACCAATCTACCAACAACTTAACCTTTTGGTTGAGTTTTTCCTTTAACATAGTATCAAGAGCCAACATGAGACAAAGGTCACGGGTTCGAATCTCATCTGCCCCTTCTTTTAAAGTGGAATTAAGCGCAGGGTATGAAGATTGAAGAGAGGTCATGTTGCATCCACACTTCAAGCCCAACGGGCGCTCATGTGAGGGGACTTGATAGAGTATAAAACATATTCCTGAACCTCAACCATCAGCTTAAGCTAGTATAAATATCAAAATTACTCATACTTTGTTTAAAATTTTCTAGGAACCAAAAAAATGAAATAGTTATCATGTAATATTTATTTATTTTTAATTATTGCAACAATAGAGATTTATACTTATAAAAAACTCATGATATCACTAAAGTATATATCAAGACAAAACTAATAACAGTAACAAGACATCACTTGATTATACTTTTATTTACATAGATAATCTCAATAGATTATCACATGATAGTGTGTGAATAGCATAAAACTCAACTATTACAATATATAATAAAAAAGACACGATCATACAATAATCCAAGGCTGATGAATGTAAGAGGAAAGAGAGAAAAGGAGGGAGTAAGGGAGTAGCTAGAGCCGTGCAAGTTTGCCCATATTCATAAATTAAGAGTACCACCATATAATGGTATTAGGATGAAGTCTATAAGAAGAAGTAACAGACACTGCTTTAGGGTTGAACCAGAACATCACCTCATTTTAGTCCTTATATTGGAAACCTCCTTCAAGATTCCTTTCTTCATTTATTTTCATACCCTTCATGCAGATCTTCTTCTCCCCACACCCACTTTACTCTAAGACAAATTGTACTCCTAACTCCATGTTATCTGAACCCATGTCCTTTTTCTTTTTTTATTTTTTCATATATTATTGTATAATACAAATATAATGTTTATGGAGTAGTTAAAATGTAAACTTTCATAATATTTATATCTTTTTTATCTTTACTAATATAATAGATATTAAAAATATTATTGATAAAATATTTTAGCTAATAAATATCCGTTAAAACTGTAACACTTGTAAAAAGCAGAGGGACTCCGTATAATTTTGGCTTAGGATCGTGTTCTATCTAGTTTATCATCCTACTCATCTTTTTAAGCCAACTAGAAAAGTAATATCAAGTTCGGCATATAAGTGAGTGCACAACTTAAAGTCACAAAAAATATGTATAGTAATTAGTTATTAGTGTAGACTTTAAACTAGGGTTATAACAAGGGTAAGAATTTAATATTAAGAGTGTATAAACAAACTACCTTTAACTTATTATTACAGACGACTATAATCGATTAATTGGTCGCATGTGACACGAAAGATTCAAATTTTTGGATAAAATGGAATAATAAAAATGAACGAAAGGAGTAGTTCTTATTTAAGAAAATAAAAGTTACTCCATATTAAAGTTGATTTGATAATTTCTTCTACAATTTATATCAATAGAAAGATGAAATTTGATTGTACTTCCTAGTGCTTCTCATGCTATTATTAATTAGTATTCCTAGCACTTTGTCATCCAAAAGAAACGTCAATATTAGAGTGCATGTATATATTGAACTTTATACGAATATATAAAGATAATTAGATTGGTTAGCTAGCTTTGATCATTAAATCAAACTTCGCATTACATTATAATTTATAATTTTAATAGATTTATCGCCAAAAGTGTTTTTATGTAAAAAATAATTGTACAAGTATTTATTAATATGCATTAAAATATATGGTCATGTATAACTAACAAATTAAAGTTGTTGTCTCCAAGCGGAATAGCACGAATGATTTTCACAATGTCCTTACTCCTTATTAATAGGGTAAAATTAATCACACTTTAAAGTAAATCATTATTTTATGAAAGAACTACTTTAAAGTGGGAGCTTAGGTTAACATTAGTACGTGTGGCTAATAGAAGAAGTGTGTATTACCTTAATGACCTCCGAAGGGCGAAAACCACCCATCCACATGAAACACCGCTCGGCCGGGGTCTTCCACATACCGGAAACTAGGTGGAACACGTCGGTTTTCGCCACCATGCCCTTGAGATTCATTATCACATCGTAATGTGCCAAGCAATTATCGACGTACATTTTGAGCTCGTTCTCTGATATATGTTCTTGTACCGCTGCTCGGAGCTCGCAGGTCAACCGGTGGTGCTCTTCCAGCCACCTTGTGTATTCCAAGTCAAACACTGCTGCATCTATATATGTATATATATATTTAAAAAAAAAAGAAAAAAAAAATTACTACGCCGTAACTAGTACTAATTTTAGTAATGATTGACATATTCTGTGTTATTTATTCGTACTGTTTGGTATGACTATATAAAGGGTTGAATTAGTGATTAATTATTAAAAATTGTCATTAACTACTACAAGTTGTCAAACATACATATATTCAACTAGGATTATAATAATGATTTAATTAATATGATGCCTTACTTATACGACTAAAATTGAGTACCGTACCTGAGCTTATGTTGGTAACACCAAGAGGGACACCTTGGTCCGTTCCTCCGCCTCCAGCTACACCTCCTCCGAAAAATATACCCTTAATAAACGAAATTAAATGTCAACATTTTCTTATACACTCGTCACATACTTTCTCCGAATTTATTAGTAAAGCTTACATTAAATTTTGAACTAGTGATGTAACAACTAAATTTTAATTAAATGGGACCGTAATTATAAAAATAAAAAAATAAAAAATAAAAATTGTATTAGGTGATAGATTAAATAAACTTACTTGTGCTCGGGCGCGTTGAAGTTCTTGTTCTAACTGAGCAAGTCTTATCCTACTTGATTCTAACTGCTGAACATAAGCCTGCATTGTTTGAAGTTTGAACAAATTAATTAATTAAACATATGAGTAAAACAAAACTAATTAAAAATAAGTTTCTTCAAAAAAATAAATAAATAAATAAATGAAACAAACATATAAATAAATTAAATGGTACATTATTAATTTAACTAAAAATGTTGATAAAATATAGTGGTTAGTAGATAAATATACAAATTGTACTAGTTGAATAGGAAAGCTTAACAAACAAAGGACTATGAAAATGGCTAAATGCATGTAATATATTAAAAATGTAAAGCTGTGACATTGACTTACCTTTTTTCTAAGCCTGCTTTTCCTAGCTGCCTCTCTATTTTGAGCAAGTCTTCTTAATGTCTGCTTGCAAGCAATACCCAAACACAGTACAATTTGAAAGCGTTATTCGTTGAATTTTTACAAATTCAATTCCTCGTTTTATTTACTTATGACTTCAATTGATCATCATATTCATATGATGAAATTTCATTATTATTGTTATTAATCAAATATGGAGTACAAAGATCGCGATGGTAACAACCTTAGGGTCGGGTGTTTTCGGCCCTTCTTGTTCCGAGCTTGATGTTGGACCTTTGCGGTTACCTTCACGCTGCTCCCATAGAAAAAATAATAATGTAATTAAATACAACACATTATTAATTTAATTCTTCATTTCGTTTTCGGGTTGATAATATTAAAATCACGACAACAATTGTTTACAACTATATCAATTTATAATCGTATAGGATCAACTTACTTTGATAGACTTGGATTGTTCAGCGGGTACTTGGTGTTGATTTTTCGATTTATTATTATTGTTGTTGTTGTTATTATTGGACAACTCAATTGGTGGCTGCTGCTCCGATGCTCTCTTTGTACCGCCACTCGTTGATTGACCACCTCCTCCTAGTACTCCAGGACTCGGCTTTAATAACAACCGTAACAAAAATTAATTAAAATTTTATAACAAAATTTTTTATGAATAAAGCTTGTACAAGAAGATGAAAATAAATAGAAATAAAAAAAAGGAAATACCGAAATAGTCAACAACGGTTTAAAAGTTGTAATAGAATACCTTGGTAGAAGGCTCAACATGCATAGGCTGAGAAGGAAAAATGTTTAGAGTTGGCGGTCTCATTCCTCCTCCTCCACCTCCACCGCCGCCTCCAAGTCCACCTCTGCTAGGCGGTGAGGTTGATGACGAGTTGTGAGTTTCTGTAACAAATTTAAACCCTAACATCAAATCAATCAATCAATCAAATAATCACAACATGGTAATCATAAAAAAGACTACGACCGTGAATAATAATTAAAGACATGAGAATCTGTTGCACTTGATGAGTAGATGATGATCAATAATTGATGAAATGACTTAACTTTGTTACTAGCAATGGCAAGCTATGCTAAGAGAGAGAAAGGTGAGTGAGTAGTAGTAGAAATAATAGCGGTGCTTATTGTTGTAGGAAAATAAAGTAGCTAAGCATGCATTTTGAGTTCATCTGACACATCCTCAAATTACTTGAGACTATTATTTCAGAAAAAAGAAAAATTAAAATTAAAATTTTGCTTTTATTTAGAAAAAAGATGATAAAAGAAAAGGTTATTTTTTTTTTTTGATGATCTAGTCAAAGAAAAATAAAAGTACGGAAGATTTTTCATCAGAAATTCTGATCATGCTTTTCTTATGACCCAATCACATCCTCAAAGAATCTTCATCTTCTGCTCCATTTTTTTTTCACACCAAAAAAAAAAAAAAAAAAAAAAAAAAAAAAAAACAAAAACTAAAAAAGATAAAAATGAATTATTACTCACGTCGTTGTTGTTCATGATCTGTTTGGCCGTCAAGGTAAAGGAAGAGAGCTTGATCTAGCTCGCCTAAGTCGTACGCTCCAGTAGAACTATTGTGTTCTTTTCCCGTGCCTCTAAAATGTCAGAAAAAAATACGGTCATATAAATACATATGAAAGAGAAAAGAAATGAAAAAATAGACTAGGTTTTATATTTATGATATTGATGAGTGTGTATGTAACTAATAATTACATGAAATTATTCCCAGGAAGGGAAGAAGATGATGGAGACGATTGCATCATGTTGAATGAAATATTCTGATGATGTTGCTGATGATGTTGTTGCTGATGATGTTGCGGCTGCTGTTGTTGTTGGTGGTGGTGATGATGAAGGAGAGAGAATTGTTGTAAATCCAAATGAGATGATTCATTACTATTAATATTTTTACTATTATTATTATTATTATTATTGTTGTTGTTGGTACTACTATTAATACCATGAGGAGCAGTAGCAGCAGCCGCAGTCGTGCTCGTGGCCATGAAAGGATGAGCAACACCACCAGAAGTAAACAGGTGGTGTTTCATCTCTTGCTGCGTGGCCGCCGCGGCTGTTGCTGCTTCCACCTCTCCTAGGAAACCCATGGAGAGAAAGAACAAATTAGAGAGAGAGAGAAAGAGAGAGGAGAGAGAGTCGGTTGTGTTTAATTGGAAATAGTGATGAGGAGGATATAAGGGAAAAAAAGCTGGGATTGAAATGAATGCTCAAGATGATAAAGGACAACTTCCTCTTCTTCTTCTCTTGTTTATTTCCTATGGAAATTAATTTTTGGGAGGAGTTTGTTATAATAATAATAATAATATGTTATTTTTATTTTTTGGGAGAGTGGTTTTCTTTCTATTAGTCTTCCAAAACTAGACGACTTTAATTTCTTCCTTTCCTAACCCCTATTATTTTTAATTAGTTTTTTATTTTTATGGAGAGAAACAAAAAGCGGTATTTTAATTTTCACTTTATTTATCTCCAATTATATGTGATACGGAGTAATAAAAATAAGCTTTTAGACTATATTTGAAAAAATTTACTCTAAAAGATAAAATTCAAACTTTTTATTTGAACAAAAATTTAAAATTTTTCATTTTTTTTTTAAAAAACAAGTTAATTCAAAAGCCTTTTGAAACGAGACAAGGTTTCCGTTAAAGGAATTAAAAGATATAGGCTTTGGATCTACAGTCCTCCTTTTTTAGTAAAAATATTGAGCGTTTTAAGATTTGTGTTTGTAACTTAAGTGTTCTAATATGAATATGAGAAAAAGGAGAAAAAAAACGGATTTTGTTTTAAATGAAAATAGTGAAAATGTAAACAAAAAATACAGGAAATTAGGTTCTTTGTCTGAACCTCTTTGGTTGGTTGTTAAAAAGGGAGTACAAACTGAAATGATGAAAATGCCCTTATAAGGTACACACTAGAGAGACGTAACTATTTGAAGGATTAATTTATGTTTAATTTGTTGGGGAGATATGTATGTTGGCTAATTTGTCAATGCAGCTTTTATAGTTTTATAACTGGTCATTACAAAATCTTTGATTAGTAGTTAATTAGTTCTTCTAATTATTCGGTAAAACTAGCTTAAATTTTGGTAAATCTTTGACAGTACCGAATCCGAAAACGAGCTACCATTTTAATATGGGTGAAGGTACAATATGGATGGATTGGATGAATCAAGAGGATATGTTATGGGAGCTTAATTAGATCCTATGTCTTAATCAGGATTTATGCATGGAAGATACGAACTAATTGAACAATTTTGAAGAGATGATGGGATCTAATCAACATTGATTCTTTGACTTTGTCATATTATGATCGTTGACTAAGTATGTTTTACTTGATAATTTAATTGATATAATCCATATTTTATAAACTTCAACAACGGGGATCTTTCCTTAACAAATGTGTATTTTATTAATTAAATATATGCAGTTTTCAAAAAATAAACAAAAATAAAATAGATGCATGCAATAAGAAAAAGTTACAATACTTATTCATTCTGGATCGGTCGCAACACTTTGACTGGTACAAAAATTTAGACATTATACTTCCTCCGTATTTAAATAAATGAAATATTTTGAATTTTTACACTATTTATCTAATTCACTTTAACTAATGTTTGTGATTTATATATAAGAATAAATATAGTCTTGTGGGTACTAGTTAGAATTCTCTCAATGAACAGTTAATTAATATTCAATTGTTGTAATTTTAATTTATTCATAATTAAAGATACTCCCTTCGTGTTTTAATAAGTGTTACTGGTTTGGCCGGCACATAGTTTTAGGCAATTTAATTGACTTAAATAAAATAAGAGATAAGTGGGGTAGTTAGAGTATTAAAAAATTGTAAAAGAAAGATAGTGGGGTAATAATTTATTGAAAAATAATGTATGTAAGAGGAAAGAAATAATAATAAAAAAAAACTAGTAGTGGGTTTGAGTAGGGACCATGAGTGGAAAAAGATATAATATGAAAATGTAGCTTCTTGCCAAAAAAGGAAGTATGACATTTATTAAAACACGGCTGCATTTAGTAAGTGTAACACTTATTACAACACAGAGGGAGAAGGAAAATTTAACAAGAACAATCCAACATTTACTCCGTTCTTTTAAAATAATCAGCCCTTTAAACCTGTCTAAAATAAACCTAAATTTGTTAATTTTCTCCCATAGCAACCCTAGCACGTCACTTGACCTGTTATACTAGGTTGCAATTCACGTGTCATGTCCTCATTGGTTAATTTTTTTATTTTTCAAAATTATGATAATTAAAAAAAATCATTTATTTTTATTTTTAAAAATTCTGATAATATAATAAAATAAAAATAAAATAAAATAAACCTTCCTTTCCCCACCACTTCCAGCCCCCCCCCCACCAGCCACCCCCTCCCCTGCTGGCTGCCGGCGCCGGCGACCCCATCCCCCTCCCTTTCCCCCACCCACGGCAACCCAGCCCTCCCCTTTTCCCATTCCTATTACCTCGACAGTACACCATCCCCTTCCCCCTTCCACCAACTAGAATCAGCCCCCTTCCCTTTTCCCCACCTCGAATTGACCCACCTCAAATCGACCCCCCTCCCCTTTCCCCACCTCGAATCGACCCCCCTCCCAAAATTGTCGCCTCTAGCCCTTAATAACCACCCTGAAAACCATCAAAATGGGTTTTAGGGTTTTGTTTTTATTTGTTTAGGATGGTTTCGGGAAGGTGGTTTAGGGTTTGAGGCAGCGAATTTGGGTGGGGAAAGAGGGTCGTTTCCGGTATGGGGAAGGGCAGGGGGCCGTTTCCAATAGGGGAGAAAGGGGGGAGGGGTGGGGGCAACGGGAATAGGGGAAAGGGGAGGGTTGGCTTCCGTGGGTGAGGAAAGGAAGTGGGGTGGGGTCGCCGACGCCGGGGGGTGGGTTGGGCGGCGGCCGCTGGCTGTGGGGGGAGCTGAGGGGAGGAAGGGTTGGCAGTGGGGTGGGGGTGGTCTGAGTTAAATTTTTTTACTACTTTATTTTTTTAATTTAAAAAAGTTAATTAAAGGAAAATAAAAAAATGACTGGTTGTTCAAATCACAGATTAAATACTTGGGTTTACTAAGAGAGAAAAAAAATAAAAACTTAGGCTTATTTTCAGCGGATTTAAAGGTTGGATTATTTTAGGAGAACAGAGCAAAGGTTGGATTATTCTTGTTAAATTTTCCTTAAAGATATTATTATAAGTCAAAGTATTGCATTAGCATACGTGCACAAGGGAAACGTTGTTTCATTTATTTAAACACGGAGGGAGTAGTTAATTTTGGGTAATAGTTGTTATCGGAGTATTTTTTTTTAGGGCGTGTTCGCTACCAGCTTTTGAGTAGCTTTTAGTAATTTGACCAAGTCATATCACCACTTAATAAAGAAAAAAAAAATGAGCGTTTGGCCTTTTAGTGGTTGGGATAGCTTTTAGTGGAGGTAGCTTTTATTAAAAGCTAATAATATTAGTTTTTGAAAATTAAAACTATGTAGCTATTAAAATTTATTATATACTTTTAAGGAAAAAAAGTATTAATTTTTTTATTAACAGCTAGTCAACAACTACTAACTGAACACGCATTCATATTTCAATTATTTATCTCATAGTTAACAGCTACTTAATTACACAGCTAATCGTCGGTACCACATGTAGAGATTTAGATACTCTAAGCGGAATTTCATGAATCTCTATTCATATGCACCTAAAACAAGATTGCATGCATAACTAGGGGTGAGCATGGGTCGGGTACCCGTACCGTTAACACTATCGGTTCGGGTACCCGATAACCAATAACACTAAAAATGATATCCATTAACAAAACCGATAAGTTCGGGTACCCGAATTTTTGGAACGGTTATCGGGTACCCAATATGATATCCAATAATGAAAAGTTAGACTTTATAATTTAGTTATTATGATATATTCAACACTAATTAACAATAATACCACATGATTATGACCAAATCTATTAACTATTAATAAAACAAAATGTTGCTGATGTCATCACTGTCCATATGTCACTCTCATAATAAAAAATTTCCCGTCTAAATGCAAGGATGATGTCATCTTTTTTTGTTTTTTTTTTTGTTTTTTTGTGGAGCTACCATATTTAACAATTTTGAAAGTTAAATATTAGAAGCTTCTACATTACAACTACAATCTATCAATTTATCCTAAAAACATGAAACAATTTTAAATAGCACACTAATAAATGGACTCCTACATTGAAATATGTATTAAGCGACGTTGAACATGTATTATATCATAATTTTGATGAAAATCTAAAATTTTAAAATTACAAAAAATTTTGTACAAGGTGCATGCATAATTCTTATTTGTATTTATCCTTTTTTTTTTAAATGTACAAATTATAAGATTATATTTTATATAAACGTGCATCGGACGGGTTCTAACCTAGTTACTAATAATATTACTAATCATTAAAATTATGAAGTGATTAAGAAGTATAGTAAGAGTTTAGATTTTGGATAAATAGATTTAAGTAGGAAAAAAAAAAGAAAAAATTGCTTATCAGATCAGATCGGGTAACCGTTAATTTAAAAATGATATCCAATAATTGTACCCGATAACAAATTATCGAATCGGGTACCCGAACTGTTATGATTAACGAAACGGGTACCCTAATTTTCGGTTCGATTACGGTTCGGATTTTCGGTTTTTCGGATGATTTTGCTTAGCCCCATACATAACACACAAGAATCACATAATTATACCTTTGAAGCGTGATTTTTACGTAGCAATTGATTGACAATTAGGGAGAGAATAGAGCCCTAAGCGTTGCTCCTCTACTTAGTCTACGGGATTCGAATAAGCCATTCACCAATGTTATATTGGTCAGATGAAAGGGAAACACCACGATTACCACCTTTGCAAATAACCGACCACCACCACGAACCACCACCACCACCAAACACACACCGAGGCAAGGAGGAGAGAGAGAGCCGTTAAAGAGAGGGTTTGAGAAGGGTTGGGTTTCGTGTTTGCTAACTCGGGTTTGATTAACAGTAAAACTGTATTATATATATAAAAACCATAGGCACTTAGTCTATCTATAATCATATCATAATTAGACTAGGTTAGAAAGCCCGAAACCCTCTAAACCTACCCCACATGGCCGGCCACCTAGAGCTGTCAAAAGTTGACCCGACCCGAAAATTTTATACGAACCCGATCATGACCTGACCTGTTTGAACCCGAGAAATTGGTGATGCGAACCCAATATGACCTGACATGAAATCAACCCGAGACCCGAGTTAACCTTAGGATTCGTGACCCGAACCCAAACATGACCCGACCCGAACATAACCCGTCAATTATTGACCTGAAGCGAACCCGACTCAAACCCGAGATTGGCTCAAACCCGTTTTGACCAGTTGAAACCCGAAATCAATCCGACCTGTTACTAACCCGACCCGAATTCAACCCGACTTGGATTCAACCCAACCTATTACTAATCCGACTCAAATTCAACCAGATCTGTTTTTAACCTGACCCAAACCTGATGTAACCCGACCCGGCCGAATAGTAATGCAATTAACTCAAATTGACCCGAACCTAGCTAATTCGACCCAAACACTCAAATTGACAAATCTAAACTAAACCTATTTTATCCAAATTTATATGTACTTAATTTATTTTATCTAAACTTATTTGAACATGTCATCTCAAATATGAACTTATCTGAAATTGTTATCCTTGAAATGAGTGAAAACAATGTGAATAGATCAGAATAGGGTTTGAACTTATCTTCTAAAAATCTAAACTAAACCTATCTTACTGGAATTAGTATGAACTTATTATATATATCGATCTTATTTAAACATATTTGAACTTATTAACTCGAATATAAACTAATCTGAAATTGTTTCCTAAAATGAGTGGAACCAATGAAAAATAGATCAGAATAGGGTTTGAACTTATCTTCCAAAAATATTAACTAAACCTATCTTACTAGAATTAATATGAACTTATTATATCTTATTTCAAATTTATATGAACTCATTAGTTCGAATTTGAACTTATATGAAATAATTTATCCTAAAATAAGTGAAAAAAGTTGTAGTTTAAATTTATTAGCTCGAATATGAACTTATCTCATTATTTCTCTTACAATAAACGAAGAAATTGATAATGATTAAACGTAAACGTCAATACATGAACTGTTAACAAACCAACCCGAAATATGTACCCTAACCTGATATGACCCGACTTGAAATCAACCTAGAGACCCAGATATTAACCTAATATTTGAGACTCGAACCCAAAAATGACCCAATCTGATTATAACCCGCAAATTATTAACTTGAACCGAACCCGAGAATGACCCTAACTCGTTTTAACCCGTTAAAACCCAAATTAAACCCGACCTTTTATTCACCCGACCCGAATGTAACCCGACCTGTTATTGACCCAACCTAAACTTGACCCAAACCCGATAAGATGTATGACCCAACATGACCCGACTAAAGTGTGACTCAACCTAAACCCGACCCGCAAAGGTGACGACATTAACTCGAATTGACCCGACTCGAGTTGACCTTACCCACACTAACCCGACCCAAACCCGAGTTGTTTACCGAACTAACAAATCTACGATCACCTAGAGAAATGAGGCCCAACATGGGTGTAACACCCCCAAATCCCCCTCTACGGAAATACGTATAATTATACCGTAGAGATAGACTTAGGCATATTACCGCCGCGTGATTACGCAAGGCTAATCAAAATTCTAATTAAAAATCACAACTTTGCAGCGGAAACTCAAACTCTTTCTTTATTAATACTTAATAAAAATAGTAACCAATGTTATGAGTACTCAAAATGGAAACAAAGACCAACATTCCTAGATCTAGGTGAAGCATATCTTGGGACTCCTAAAATGCTCATTTATTGACTCCACCTGAAAATAGTCAACACTCCTTATCATTAAGGTAAACAGGGCGAACCAAAACAAATAGGAAATACGAATTAGCAAAATATGCTAAGTGCGATAATATAAGTGCAAATAAGTAAATTCAATTTATTAGTAAATATACTTTTAAAACTAATTCCAATAATTAATTCAATAATTCCAAACTCATGATAAAAAAATCAATTCTCAATATACTCAAATATAATTCCAATACTCAATAATTCAATAATAATGATTATTAAAATCAATTCTTTTCAAAAACCCAATTCCTCTCTAAGTATGGACACCCCTCAAGCTAATATCTTTATGTTGAAAGGCTATCCTTGAAGAAAGACTAGGTCATACAAAGTCCATAGTCTTTAATGAATCCGCATAGTGGGATTAATATAATATTCATGCTTGTAAAGCTTTTATAACTCAATAAACCCTCTTTAAATCAATAATTCTAATCTTTATAATAAAACAATTCAAAACCTCCTTTTTATTTAATTCAACATGCTTTCAAACTCAACCCTTTTAAAACATGATAAATTAATTTAATCATTCAAAACATGATATAAAATTATTCCTTTAAACTTATTTATTAAAACCAATTATTTAAACATACTTTATTTCATAAGTCATAATTCAATTCATTTTAATTCAATCATCATAAAAATTATATAAAACATGCTTATTCAATCCAATCAATTTCAAAGGTATTCAGCTACCTAAACATACCTTGATTCCGAATCTCAATCAACACTTCGCACTTTCAAAGTTCAATCACGAATACACCTTGCAATTAACATAACCATAAGGTTATCACAACATCTTTAGACATAAACCCAAATCTAAAGTGCATGGACTATAAAAATCTTTTAAAAATAATACTCTAATATAAAATTATACCTTTGAAATAAGTATATATATTTTAGAAAACTAACCATGAAGAAAATAAAGAAATAGGATTAAAGAGAATTGAATTTGCGTTAAAAAGAATAGGCAGAACTTGCAAAGGCTATAACTTCTTCAATATAACTCCTAATTGGGTGTTTCTTGAGCCTAACCTCAACGATTTTTTAGATGAAATTTTTTTTGTGAAATATCAAAACCCCAAAACTGAACAGAAGTGCCCGAAAATTGGCTCTATTGATATATGGGGTGATTTTCTTTTAGAACAGAGGAGAATAAAAGTAGGAAAAGGTTGAGGGAAAAGAATAGTAATAGAGAAGAAGAGAATTGAGTTTTGGTGTAAAGATTATGAGAGGTAAAATGCGGTATTTATAGGCTCATGAATGAAAGAATTAAGGTAAGATTTTGTAGGAAGAATTATGGTAAATTTATTTTAAGGAATTACTTGGAAAAGAGTTAAAGAATTTAGGAAAGTCTAGTTTATGGTGATTAAGAAATGAAGAAATAAGGTAAGTATGTAGTCATGTAATATTAAATGGTAAATGGCTTTGCTTGGGGAATAATCAAGAATGATTTAACGCAAATAAATTGTATGATCAAATCTTTGTGAGATGGAGAATAGGAATTAAAGGGATAAGGAATTTAAGGAAGATAATTAAAATACAAAACTAACAAAATAATTAACCCAAAATTAGCATAGGGTGGCCAAAAATATTGAGCATATCAATGCTCATATTTTCTTACCTCCACTACTAGTTTTAGGAAAATATTTGCTAGATTTTAAGGATTAAAAATAATTGTGTAAATAATATATTATGTAGAAAATATTAACTTAAAACTAACTTAATTAAATTATAAAAATCAGATTTTCTACACTTAGAAAATCCGAAAATCTCATTGATTAATTTAGGAATTTTGGCCCTTTAATTTATAAATAAGAAATATAATTTTTGTTAATTAAAATATCTGAAATTAATTAAAATATCTGAAATTAATTAAAATATCTGAAATATATATATATAATTCAGTTTTTATTAAAATAATAAATCTTATCCAAAATCCAAATTAATCATTGAGTTTTGAAAATGTTGTTGGCGCTAAAATTTAAATATCATTTTGGCTCCAAAATTCAAATAGTAAAATAATTTACTAAAAAACCCTTTTTAGAAAATACTAATTAATTAACTAATTGGAAAATACGTCTCAAAAATATGAGGTATTACAATGGGCCTCTTCCTCTTATACTCAATCTAGGCCCTTTGTGTGACCTTATAGGATCCGTTTAATTGGGCTTTGGCCTATTTTACTAGTCCAAATGTCGTAAGTACCTCTAGTTATGATAAAACGATGACACAAAAGAACGAACTTAATTATCTCCATAGTTTGATCCATTATATATCTTGTAATTGCACTTGTCGAAGAGGTAAACCCTTCAATTTCCCACTTATCTGAGACAAGTGTGCAATGCTCAAATTGCTTAAGTCAATATGTGTCGATTTGATAATATAATTGCATCTCATGTTGAGATCATATTAATCTACAAATCATTTCTTGAAATCTGAGTTAGAATTACAAAACAAATGATTTCTGAGTAATACATTTGAGCACGACCACGCATTTTCTAAATTCTCCCTCTTCAAGAAGCCATGACACATTTCCTAATTAAGTAGGTAGACTTATTCCAATCTTGTGGCAACCAAAACTCCCACTCAAATTTTGAAGTAACCAAGAAACACCCTTTATAGTCCCCTTTTACGGCAAGACGTTTTGATGTACCACAGCTAAATCAATTATTGAATGAAATCAATGTTCCACTCATGTCAAAGGAATCCACTAATATATGCGGAAGTTCTATACTTGAACTTCAAAATAAATCAATAGTTCGATCATGATCATTCATGCATATCCAAGTGATTGACTGAGCATCCCTATGCCCCAATAGCCTATGAAACTGTGCTATCCAATCAATCTTACATGTCAGTCCATTCATTAAAATCATTTATTTCCAATTTAATGATTTCGAACTAGAAACTTAATAATAATTTATGAATTTAGTTCACCTGTGGGGTTCCATTCACCAAATCACGTATTTGACGATCCCATCAATTCATAATTATTTTGGACATTTTTAATATAAAACCACAATTAAATAAGAGAAATGAAAATTTTCTAATTAAACATAATTCTGCAAGTTAATGTATTACATATGTAATAAGTTGTCTCAAAACAAATACAACTTAAATTACATAACTTGCTTCAATCCAGAAGCCCTAGTGTGACTCTAATGCTTGGGTTGTGGAAGGGGGTTAGTAAGCGGATCAGCGATATTCTTATCCGTATGAACTTTGCAGATCTTGACATCCCGCCTGCCAACGATCTCTCGAATGAGATGATAACTTCTCTCAACATGTTTGGACTTGTAATGTGACCTTGGCTCCTTTGATTGGGCAATGGCGCCATTATTGTCACAAAACAACTTAATTCCTTCTTGAGCACTTGGTATAATGTCTAGCTCGGTGAGGAACTTCTTGATCTAAACTGCCTCCTTAGCTGCTTTTACCTCAGCCAAATTCTCAGATTCTGTCGTAGAGTCTGCGACAGTGCTTTACTTCAAACTCTTCCTGCACACTGCTCCTCCATTTAGACAAAAAATGTACCTTGATTGAGATCGAAAGTCATCTCTCTGTTTGGAGGCTCGCATCTATATAGCCCTTGACAACTAGTTCACTTTCGCCACCATAAACTAGGAACATTCCATTAGTCCTTCTCAAGTACTTAAGGATGTTCTTAGCAGCTGTCTAGTGTGCATCTCCTGGATTTTCTTGAAATTAGCTACACATGCTCAAGGCATATGCAACATCCGACCTTGTACATATCATGGCATACATAATGGACCCTATTGCCAAGGCATAAGGTACATTAGCCATACGCTGCAAGTCTTCTGGCTTTTGAAGGCACTGAGTTTTACTAAGCGTAATACCATGAGACATGGGAAGGAATCCTCTCTTAGAGTCTTGCATTTCGAACCTGTCAAGGATCTTATCAATATAAGTCTCTTGACTTAGTCCAATCATCCTTCGAGACCTATCTCAATGGATCTTAATTCCGTATATGTACTCGGCATATCCCAAGTCTTTCATAGAGACAACTCTTCAACCATTCTTTGACTGACTTAAGCATTGGTATGTCTTTCCCTATGAGCAATATGTCATCTACATACAAGACTAAGTAAACTAGGTTGCTCCCACTAGTCTTCTTGTATACACAAGGTTCTTCCTCGCTCTTGAGGAAACCAAACTATTTGATTACCTCGTCGAAACAAATATTCCAACTCCGTAATGCTTGCTTCAATCCATAAATGGATTTCTGAAGCTTGCAAACCTTTCTAGGATTTTTTGGATCATCAAAACCCTCAAGTTATGTTATATAGACATCATCCGTCAAGAACCCATTCAAGAATACGGTTTTAACATCCAACTGCCAAATTTCGTAATTGAAAAATGCAGCAATCGCTTGAAGAATCTGAATAGACTTATTAAGCATTGCTACTGGGGAAAAGGTTTCATCATAGTCAATACCATGAATTTGTCTGAACCGTTATGCAAGTAGTCTTGCTTTAATAGATGTAGGCATTTCCATCTTTGTCTGTTTTGATCTTGTAGACCCATTTGCAACCAATGGGTTTGACCCCATCAGACAAGTCACTAGGGCCCACACATAATTTTCAGACCTAGAGTCCATTTCAGATTTAATTTCATAGCCTCAAGCCATTTTTCAGAGTTAGGGCTTGCCAAAGCTTTCTTGTAGGTTGTGGGTTCCGCACATTCAATAAATAAATTTCGGAATCCTCGGTTAACATAACATCAACAAACTATTTGTTTCAGAGTCTGAGTGACCTACGAGGGGTAGGAGCAACAATAGAAATATTCTCTTCAACTCTTTGAAGATTTTCGCAAGAATTAGATTTGAGTGGGACGATAGGAGTCTCGCTAGTTGAATTAACTTGCTCCGACGCATAATTTGTCAAATTAGCTGACTCATGTGCCCTCGCCTTTGACGTGGTGTTATCCACATCCATTTTTTGCTCGTTTCAAATTTCTTTGAGAACCACTTTACTCCTACTTGGCTTTGTAGAAAGAAATTCCCTTACCAGAAAGACACCATCGCGAGCAACAAACACTTTGTTATCTGCGCGATTGTAGAAGTAATACCCTTTTGTCTCCTTGGGATAACCCACGAAGAAACATTTATCTGATTTAGGGCCTAGTTTGTTGCCTTGTAAACGTTTTCCATAGGCTTCACAACCCCAAATCTTGAGAAAAGACAACGTTGGAACTTTTCCAGTCCATAACTCATATGGCGTCTTCTGAACTGCTTTGGACGGGCATCTGTTTAGTATGTTAGCAGTTGTTTCTAATGCATATCCGTAGAACGATATGTGAAGATTAGTAAAGCTCATCATGGATCGAATCATGTCAAGCAAAGTTCGATTCCTCCTTTCTGACACACCGTTTAATTGTGGTGTTCCTAGAGGAGTTAATTGTGAAAGAATTCCACAATCCCTCAAATGATCGTCAAAATCTTGACTCTAACATTCACCACCACGATCAGATCGTAGTGCCTTATTTGTCTTGCCATGTTGATTTTGAACTTCATTATGAAATTCTTTGAACTTTTCAAAGGAATCAACTTTTGCTTCATTAAGTAGACATAACCATATCTACTTAAATTGCTAGTAAAAGTGATGAAGTAGTTAAACCCACCTCTACCTTTTGAACTCATTGGTCCACATACATTCGTATGTATGAGTGCCAATAGGTCGATCATTAGCTCTTTCACCTTTTTAAGTAAAAGGTGATTTGGTCATCTTACCTAACAAGCATGACTCGCAATTATCAAATGATTCATAATCAAATGAGGATAAGAGTCCATCCTTTTGTAATTTTTGGATGCGCGATTGGTTTATCTGACCTAACCTACAATGCCATAGGTAGGTTGGGTTTGAATCATCTGTTTTTCGCTTCTTTTGATCTATGTTGTAAACATGAGTTGTATAGTCTAAAAAATATTCAAACCATTAATCACTTTAGCGTTAGCATATAACATATTATCTTTTGAAATAAAACAACTTTTGTCCCTTATTTCGAAAGAAAAACCTTCAGTATCTAACATTGGAACTGAAATAAAGTTCTAGGTAATTGTTGGGACAAAATAACAATTATTAAGCACCAAAATAAGACCATATGGAAGCTTCAAATGATAGCTTCCAATAGCAAGCTCTAGGGGTGAGCACTACCGGGTACCCGGTGTAAAACTAAAGACCCGGTCCCGGAACCAGTTAGTACCGGGTCCAAGATTTTGGAACCGGATCCGAAACCGGTTAGTACCGGGTCCATAATTTTCAGATCCAGAACCGAAACTGGTAGGAACTAGTTACAGAACTGGGTACCCAGTTGGCTTATACAAAGTACAAAAATCAACGTTGTCCCTATAACAAAAATGATTAAAAAAAATCAAAATCAAACCTAAACATATTACGGAGTATATGAAAATTGCAAACAACAAAGAAGGAAAAAATAGATCTAAACATTTAAAGAATATACATTAGCAAACAAGAGTTATATTATACATATAATTTTTTCGTAAATACATTAGTTGGAATCATACAAAATCATCCCGAAAACTCAGATTATGGAGCTCGATCTATCTTTGAAGGAAAAAAAATCATCTTCATGCATTAGCATTATTTGTATTCTTCTTTGTCATCTTGTCTTTTGCCTCTTTTCATTGCAAAAATAAAAATTAATGATGGAAAAGGGTGAGTTTAGATCTAAGAATTTGAAAATAAATAAGATTAGAGTGATTTATTTAAGTTGGGTGGGTGAAATTTTTGAAAAAAAAAATCTTTAAAATGGAGTTAAAGGGGGCGGATGAAAGTAGATATGTTGAATTGGTGTTAGGTGGCTGACAAAATGAAAAGGGTTTTAGGGTTAAGTAAAAAGAGTACTCCTTATATGTGGTTCATGGTTAGGTTTAGAATAGAAAGTGGGCCAAGTAATATAAGGGCCCAATGGAATAATATATTCCTTTAGTTTATAATGGGCTGCGAAATGAACATTTTTATGGCAATGCAGATGGTTCCGGGTACCCACCGAGTACCGGGTCCTAAAAATCAAGAATTGGAACCGGGATCGGTTATAACAGGTTCCTGATTTTTAGACCCGGAATTGGAACTGGTTGTACCGGTTCCAATTCTGGACCCGGCAGGTCCTAACCAGTTCCGGGTCCGGGACCGGGTACCCAATATTTTTGCTCACCCCTAGCAAGCGCAACAACTTTTGCTTCATTTCCTACTCGAACCGTTATCTCCCCTTTTGCTAACTTCCTACTCTCTCTTAAGCCCTGCCTGTTATTAACAATGTGAGCACCACAACCGGTATCAAATATCCAAGTGGAAGGAGTAAGATTGATTTCTACAACAAGAACATTAGGTAACTCCTTACCTTCCGTTTTCAACGGCATGTTATGGGGACATTCTGGCAAGTGGTAAGATCTCCTGCTGCAGTAGAAACACTGACATTCATCTTTCTTCAGATACTCTTCAAAATGGTTGACAAGTAAATCGACAAGCTTGACTGTAGAGCCTTCATCATCATAAATAAGCTTGACGATGTCAAAAATGTAACACCCCGACCCCAAACAAATTAGGATAGAGCCTATTATCACGAAATGTGCATCAAGGGCCAACAATTGTCCTCACAAACCAGCACAAGTCCTTTCAGCGCATTTTGTCCTCAATCATGCGCACCTTGGGAAAACTTCCCAGGAGGTCACCCATCCCAAGACTACTCCCAACCAAGCACACTTAATTGTGGAGTATCTTAGCATATGAGCTCCCTTAAAGGAAGATGCACCTTGTTGGTATGAGTAGTATATTAAACTCTTTTAAAGCAATCATGAGGGGTATTACATACACCCATACTTGAGAACGAAAACATCCTCGTTGCGCCTAGAACCCTAAGGACCTCAGTATTACGCCTAATGGCAACTGGGTAGCCAAAGTGTTACATCCAGTCTGGATACGACCATATGGCCCTAGAATTCTCCCCCGCTAAGCGATTGACATAGGATTAATTATCCACGATCAACACGCGGTCGTAGGGTTGCTCTGATACCATATGTAATACCCCTTATGATTGCTTTAAAGGGATTTAATATACTACTCATACCAACAAGGTACATCTTCCTTTTAGGGAGCTCATACGCTAAGATACTCCCCAGCTAAGTGTGCTTGGCTGGGAGTAGTCTTGGGATGGGTGACCTCCTGGGAAGTTTTCCCAGGGTGTTCATAAGTGAGGACAAAAGCGCCGAAAGGACTTATGTTGGTTTGTGAGGACAGTTGTTGGTTCTTGATGTGCATTTCGTGATAATATATTGGCTCCACCCTAATTTGTTTGGGGTCAGGGTATTACAATAACCAGCATGGAGTGAAAACAGAATGGTGTCATGAGCAAACATATCATCAAATGGTCTCCCTAAGATATCCATCTGGTTGAACAATTCAATCATTTCCTTAACATTGATCTTAATTGACTGACCTTGCCATAACCTTGCCATGAATGATGTAAGTCTCATACCTTACACTGTTAGACCAAGAGTATTAAATCTTAGGAATCGAATCAACAATTTCCTTGACATTCTTATCGATGATGCCTACATTACCTATTGGTTGTACACATCCTCTACATGCATCATATAGGCAATTTAGCAACAAGGTTAGCTCGTAATTCTCAAATCTTCTAGCCTAATGGTTTGGAATGGAAGATAATATGAGCTTCCTGATTTTCTATGCATCCGAAACATCTTTTGAATGCCTTTTAGGAGTAAAACCGACAATGAATCTACTTTCAACTGGAATATATACGCGAGCTTCGAACCTATGGCTCCTTAGAACACTTCTTAGCTCCCTTTCCCAATCCCTAAAGTTTCTTAGGTTTAGCCTTGTTTTCAATTTGGTTGGCAAGTTAGTGCTGTCATTAATGTTATCATCTACAAACAAAATAAGGCAAAGTTCAATAATTATGTTTAATAAAATTAAAGCACCATAAATAAATTCAATAGGTTACTTTAATGCACTTTATTCAATATTAAATGCTCCCGATTGAATTAAGTGATTCCAAGATCCTTTATTTGTGCAATAATTAACCAGACTTTGGGTCTACCATCAACTATTACATTTTCAAGGCGAGTAAACTCTTTACTGATTGCAACTCTTGCGACTCTTGTTTGAATAATTAACCATCTCATGTTCAATTATTACCCTTTGCTTCAATATTCTAAACTCTTTAGGGAATCTTGTTGAGCACAACCAATAAAAATTGTAAAACTTGATTTACCCCAAGTTACCTAAGATAAAAAAATGACACCCATCTTTGGCATGACCTATCATTAATTATCGAAGGATTGTTGGATTTTTAATTAGAAAAGCAATCTCAATATTACCGGGACCTAGATTTATTATGTTGTGAAATGTTTAGTGAACTCTAGCGCATCATCAACAACATAAATAAAACCTAGCATGGATAATCTACTAATGCATAAAATAAAGCATGAAATAGTATAGCCCCTTAGTCCTAAGAAACTAGACTTGAAATACTCCCACTTGAACCTTCATGGATCTCCATCCACCTTGCTCCTTTGGGCCTTCACTTCATGGGCTTCTTTAGACTAAACTATTTAAATAACTAATCTATTTGCTTAAAATAAAATGTTACAAAAATACTTAACGGCACGCATACCGTATTTAGATTACAAAAATACATTACGATGCACAAATCGTATTTAGAATCTATGGGCCATACTAGTCTATATATAGCAAAATAATATCATATATTATAAAAAGTTCCACATAATAATCACTCAACATGCTTGCCTAAACAGAAATATCGAATATTCTTAATTAAGACAACGCAATTCCTATATTATAAAAAGTGCCACATAATTCGTAATTAGATAATATCATATGTTATTCATTACATACTATAAAATATCATATATTTTAAATTTGGTATGAGATAGAATCAAATTTCATTTAAATATGGAAAGATAAATCATATTTATTTTCCATGATTATCCTAACTACTTTAGGAGATTTTATCCTAATTACTAGCCAATCAAAATAATTTTAAAATCAATTATTTCCAAAATTAATTATGGGATAATCACATTATTTAAATAAATTATTATCCTTTTGGAATATTGCTCAAAATATCCTAACAAATCCTATCCACAATTAACAACCTTAATTATGAATAATTACCAAAAACAACTTTTGAAATTTGATTTTATCTCAAAATAAAACCAGATTTTATTTTGAAAATATTTTTAAAAACAATTTTTTTTTGAACCGTGCGCTGCACGTGCTGGCCACCATGGTTAGCTAGGTTAAGCTAGCCACGGTGGCTGGCCGCTTTCCAGCAGCCACCACCGCAGGCAGCAGCGAAGAGTAGTAGTGGCAGCCTTGGCAGCAACGTGCAATGCTTGCACGACTGCTGCCCAGCCACCCCCCGAACCACCTGCGCCCCTTCCTCACCCTCCCTCTCAAACCAGTAGCGGCAGCCACCGTTACTGCTCCACCCAACCGTGGCTACCGCGCAAAAAATCCCTTTTTTTTGCAATTTTAATTTACTTAAAATAACTTTTGTAAAAATTAAATTAAACTAGTCTACGAATTAAAATTAAATCTCTATTCAATTTTAAAATAAGGGTTCATCATGAATTTAATCCTTATTTAATTTAAAACTTAAATTAAATCATTGAGCATGTAAAATTCATAATTTATACATCAAATCAATGCAATTAAAATCATGAAACAAATTTAAAATGAAATTGAACAAAACAAGCACATAAAATCATATTTTTAGGACTTATTAGGTTCAAAATTTTCGAACAATTAAGGTTAGGATTTGAAATTTTCGAACCAATTTGGGGCAAAATTTCGGTCCATATTAGGGTATTTTGAGAATGATTAAATCACATTTAATCTATTCCAAGTGTTAAATCACATTTAAAATAATAATTGAACCATAATTAAATTAATTCTCCCTCTTAATTGATTATAAAATTATGAACATAGACTTCAAAATAATTGTATTATTTTAATCAAGCGTGTTCATGCAAGAGGCTAATACCACTGTAGGGATTTAAGTACTCTAAGCGGAATTTCATGAATCTCTATTCTTACGTACCTAAAACAAGATCGCATGCATAACACACAAGAATCACATAATTATACTTTTGAAGCTTGATTTCCACGTAGCAATTGATTGACAATTAGGGAGAGAATAGAGCCCCAAGCGTTGCTCCTCTACTTAGTCCACAGGATTCGAATGAGCCGTCCACCAATGCTATATTGGTGGGATGAAAGGGAAACACCACGATCACCACCTTTGTGAACGACTGGCCACCACCACGAACCACCACCACCACCAAACACACACCGGCGCAAGGAGGAGAAAGAAAGAGTCGTGAGAGTGAGAGGGTTTGAGAGGGGTTGGGTTTCGTGTTTGCTAACTCGGGTTTGATTAACAGTAAAACTATATTATAAAAACCCTAGGCACCTAGTCTATTTATAATCATATTATAATTATTAGACTAAGTTAGAAAGACCAAAACCCTCTAAACCTACCCCACATGGCCGGCCACCTAGAGAGATGAGGCTCAACATGGGCCTCTTCCTCTTATGCTCAATCTAGGACCTTTGTGTGGCCTTATAGGATCCGTTCAATTGAGTTTTGGCCTATGTTACTAGTCCAAAGGTCGTAAGTACCTCTAACTATAATAAAACGACGACCCAAAAGAACGAACTTAATTATCTCCATAATTTGATCCATTATATATCTAGTAATTGCACATGACGAAGACAAAAAAACCTTCACCACAACTAATAGCTACCTTCACAATTATATTTTGCCGAACATGCCCTTAATGTAATTAATGAGAAATGTGTCATTAGTTTTTAAAGTGTTGAGTGACAAGGGTTTCTTTTTGTTTTTTTTTTTGTAAAGGTTTTCCACGTATATAGTAAGGCTTTATTCTCTTCACCTTTAAAAGAGAAAATACAAGTTAGTTTCTTATATTAACAAAACTTGTTTATATCAAAGGTTATTTTGTAAATTCAGTAGCCACGTCCTCTTTCTCGCTCATTTATCACAACCGCACGACCATTAGTACCACCCGTTGCACCACCGGCCGACTAGTAGCACCATGCCGACCACCGCACAACCATTAGCACCACCATCTGACCGCTGCACCACCGTAAACTACACCTACTTCAAAAGCAAATGCATGCCTTTCCGTAGAGGGGTTGTATGGCCCATTTTACATACTTTGATACTAGGGTGTCTTTTGTTCGGCCAGCGCGAAGGTGGACGATCGTCGACACGACCATAGGAGGAGAGGAGAGAGAAGGAAATAGAGGTCATGAGAGGGAGGAGAGAGAAGGAAATAGTGTTCATGGGAGGGGAGGAGAGAGAAAATTTGGTGATATAAACAAGTTTTGTTAATATAGGATATTAACTGGGTTTTGCTCCCTTAAAAAATAATGTTACGTATAAAAAATTTCCAATTAGTAAAAATATAGATTTAGTTAAGTAAAAAAGAAATTTAGGTTAGCAAAAAAACGCTTCATTAGTAAGACCCTATTCTCATCACATTATATATACTAAACTAAAATTATTTTTACTGAAATGAAATTATGTTTACTAAAATTAAATTAGTCTTTCCAAACTTAAATTAATTATATTGAACTTTAATTATTTATTCGAATCCTCTATTATATTTGTTCTTTAATTTAAAGCAATTGATTTTTAGTGATTGAAATTATTTTTACTGAACTTAAATTATATCTATTGAATATTATGGTAATAAGGTGACGATAACATGGCCTAAATATGAATAAATTTAAAAAAACAAATATATATAAAATCAGTAAAAAATTAGTTTTAATCAATAAACTAGTGTTTGTCCCGGACGATGCCCCGGATTGCTAGTTTGTACTTTGTACTTTTTTAATTTGATAATTATGCTCAACTTTTTATATAGCTAGTGTGTGATTCAGGCGTTGCTTCAGATGTTACGGATTTTTTTACCTCATATATATTTATTTTCTAATGTTGTGAAGGACAAATAAATTAAATAACCGCTAATTTGAAAGGAATATATAATGTTAAGTATGTGAAATTTAAAACACTAATAAAGGTTGGTTGAGATGGTAAGTGTATAACCTTTATTTGTTGGAGGTTGCAAGTTCGAATCTAGATCAAACTATAATTTATTTATTTTGTTAAATGAGCTTGCAAGCTTACATGTCGCATGTACTTTGAATATTAATGTGGCATAATGACATGGTGTCATATACGTTGAAGAGTGCCACGTGGCACCGTTCCTTTAAAAGGAATGCCTTTTAGTATATAGTATAGATACCGATCAGTTGCTTTAAAGAACATTTATAATAGACAATCAGTAAAATTAAATTTTAATCAGTAAAACAGATTTTAATTTTATAAAAATTAATTAAGTTATGTAATAATAATTGAAGTTTAGCACAAAAAGTTTCAATTCAAAAAATAATTTCATTTCTATAAAAATAAGGTGAAAAGAATAGGGCCTAAGTAAGTGAGAGAAATAATAAATAAATTAAAGGTTCATGCCTTAATAAAAACGTTACAAGCAATTTGAGGCAGATTTATAAGAAAATTGATCTAATTCCCGCTATTATGATTTAATCACACAACGCAATTATTGTTAGTATTATTATTATTATTTTAATTATTATTATTTATTTATTTATTTATTATTATTAATAATAATATTGTTGTTATTATTATTATTATTGTTATTATTATTATTATTATTGTTATTATTATAATTATTGTAGTTATTATTATATTATTTATTATTATTATTATTATTATTGTTATCAGCCCGTCTTGTGTGCGGTTGGCCACACTATGTGGTCGTTTATAAAAATAACAAAGTAAACCCTATAACACTGACCGAGTAACCCCTTTAATACTGACCAAGTAACCCCTTTAACATTGACCGGCTAACCCCTATAACACTGCCGAAGTAACCCTTGTAACAAAGACCAAGTAACCCCTATAACACTAACAAAGTAACCCCCATGATGGTGGCGGCTTACTAAATAGATCTAAATAAGTATTTCATAACAACTTGCTAGATAAACATAAATGGAAATATGGTTAGGTCGTGACATAAAACATAATTATGTTGAGGTAAGCAAGATTAGTAGTAGTGATAGTAGTTAATCTTGCCTTTAGTAAAATTTCAAAATATTATATGTATATTAAACCAAATCACTTTTATTTTAAAACCCAAGCTTCCTTTCTTATCCAATCCTGCCTATAAAACACCCGACCTTGTTGCTCCAAAATTCAAAATTAAACATACGACATTTAATGGATCAACAAACAAACTTCCTAAAATTATTCCCAAGATCAGGAAAATAAATTTTGTCACTAGATTTGAAAGGTATATACCAAAATTGCAACATGTCAATAAAGATCAAATAATTCAAATGAAAAAAAACCCAATATACTAATAAGCAACAATCGTCGTAGAAAATCTGTGGATGTCAACTAGCTTAGTTGGTTAAGTTTGGGGGTGGCTCTCAAAATCTAAGATCGAATCCTTTTAAATCAATGCTTTTGCGGTTATTTTTACACAAAAACATACAATCATTATTATAAAAAGTACAAAGTAAGTATTTCTCTAATAAGAAAAAATTTAAAAAGTCGAAAACAAAATGCACATGTACAATGACTTGAAAACCTCTCAAATTGTAAACACATTAGTAAAAACACATAATCTCCCCCCAACAAGCTACAAACTTCACGACAAAAGTGGTTGATAAAAACATTTAACTACATTTTATTCTTTCAAGAGTAATTAAAGTCATATTTTATACGTTGAATGTAGAATCATTACTTTCAATCAAAAATTTGTAACTTACTGTAGGGAATTTTTCACCTCCGCCCTACTGTGGTGTCATGTTTTTAGGCAAGGCGGCGCTCCATGGAAAAGAAGCTAGAGAAAAAAAGTCGCTAACAAGTTTTAGGAACTTGTAAACCGTTCACGATTGTGAAGGTTACACCCCATTCACAATCATAGAGATTGCTAACTCCATAGTGGTTCGGAACCATGACTGGATGTTCAGGGATGATGGTACGAACTTAACCTTAAAGAGGTCAAACCCGCCCTAAATAGGCCTCTACTTGATTCTTATTGATATTCATGCGCGCTTTTCGATCGACATACACACATCAAATTAATCCTAAACCTGTTTAATCTACGTTGGTTGGTTATTAATGCACAATTAAATCTAATATTGGTGATCACTTAAATTAAAATCATATTAAACCTAAATCCAATTATTAATTATCTTATTAGGCGTGATTTCAAGTACAAATTCCCTTTAAACCTGCAAAAAGGGGCGTGATCAAGCAATAACAATAAATCATGAATAATCAAGCAACATATGATTAATATAACGATCATCATCATAAGAACATCATCAAAACATCGTTAGTAGTAAGATCTTAGGCATGATACTAAATAGATTAATAACAATCCTAGCATGTCACTAATAAGTAAACTTACTTTTATCCTAAACATGATAGTAGTAAGCAAAATCAAAGTGTCATCCTAAAATGATTTTTGTTTCAAAAGAGAGTAATTAAATAATTAAATTACTTACTTTGATGCCTCGACCTTCTTGCTATTAAAACAATATACATGTTAGTAAACTTCAAGAAAGAAAAAATCAATAAAGTAAATAAATCAAATATGAATTGAAATAGAGATTTGGGACCAAACCCTTAAAACTATCAACCTTTCACGTCGAGTATGGCTTGTAGTATTCGAATTTCGCGAAGGAGGCATTGTGTTTGTTTTGGATGTATCAAGGATATGTTTAGGATAAGGCTAAGAACATGGATATATTGAATGATGATTGATGATAGTTGTGGCTAGCTACTGATGGTTCTCATTCATGACCTGGAACGGGGAAAACGACCTCTATTTATAAGGGAAAAAAAAGAGTCAAAGCGATAAGAAAAGATCAAAATTTGGAACGGAGTAGAACTGCTCTTGACGCGCCGTGCTGGGTCTAACGCGCCGCGTTGTGGCTATCATCGTGCGTTAGTCCTGGTATTGCCCGCTGGTTCTACAGGATAGTAAAGTTGTATGGAATTTGATTTCTAATGGAATTATGATCGTAAAATATATCCGAACGTCTTTGAATTTGAACGAGGTAAGGATTATCAAAAGAGAAGTTCTATTTGATCTTGAACTCTTCGATCTTTATCTTTTCGGGAAGGATATATTAGAACCTTTTAGAGTATTCTAGAAGTTCCTAACTGGTTTAGGATTAGGAGTAAAATATTTAGACCCTCATATATTCATTGGGTCATAGGTAAGGTGGGCCTAGGCTCGGTTTAATATTGTGGCCATAACTTATTCCTTTTATGTCAAATTTGGGCTTATAATATATCGTTGGAAAGATCTTTTCAAACCCCATCCAACTAAACAATGATTGGACTGGGAGCATGGACCAAAATAATCTGGTTTGGACGTTTTTATGACTTGGACACGAAATGAATGCTTTAAGGACACGAAATGGATGATTTTGGGTTTAAAGACACGAAATGAATGATTTTAAGGACTAAAATGGATGGTTTTGGATTTAAAGACACGAAATGAATGATTTTAAGGACATAAAATGGATGATTTTGGGTTTAAAGACACGAAATGAATGATTTTGGATTAAAACATTTTAGGGAAGGTTATAATATGGTCAAGGCTTAAGGAAACTTCACGTGACTCTTCAACTCCTTACCGAACTTGTCAATCAAAGACGTGAAAGGTACTCATCACTGGGTTTGGTTTTTTGGGAGACACGATCAGGTGTCTACACTTATAAACTTAATTTCTAACTTTCATTTCAAACTAAATTAATCACCTACAATAATATTGTTATTATTAATCAACCTTGAATATTTTGAAACTTTATTCTATACTAATCTTCTTAGAGAAAATATGTAAAGTGCAATAGTTTTAATATATATTCTTTGCTGACACATTATTCGGGTTATCATCCACGGCTACAATGTGATAGGTTAGTAACAAACTCCAACAAAAACCAAAATCTCTTAATTGTTTGTTCGGTAATTTTTTTTCTTTTCCTTTAAATATTAATCTTAAATCTTATGCAACTAATTTTATTATCAAATTAGATGATAAAATTAAACTTGAATATCATTAAAAACTAATCTCAACTAATAAATAATGACCCAAGGCATCACTCAGGCCAGTGACTAATTATTTAAAAATTTCATATTCTCTAGCCATCTACCAAAGATCGATACAAACTTATCAATAAAAAATATAATAGAAGAGAAATATTGAATATCACATGAGATGTATTTAAAAATAATATAAAACCATAAATAAATAAAGTAAGTCAATTATATTGTGATAACGTACATATAAATGTCTCCACACATTGAAAAGAATGATGTCTCCAAAATATGTCACTCGCACACTTAAATTAACATTAATAAACCAAGAATTCCTAAAAGTCCATTATTTTAAATCAAACACAATCATCTCACACTATTAAATAAAATTTCACATCAATAACTAAAAATATACATTTAATTTCTATCATAATTATATTGAAATAATCAATCACATTAACTTATTATATAATTATTGAAACAATTATATTATAATGAAGTGGAGCACAGGTTTTACCGCGTGTAAAAAAAACTATACACTATGTGTTAGTTTCAATAGTTGTTTTTCTGACATTAATGATGGACGGTGATTAGGTGCATTTACTTCTTAGATGCGGATTTCTGCTGCTATATGGAATCAGTTGTTTCATTGTATTGAATTTTTAAGAAATTGAGGAATGGTAGAAAGAGGTTCATTTTGCTAATGGGCATTAAAAAAAAAAAAAAAAAAAAATATTGCAATCACTAAGTATTTAGGTGGGTTGAGATATGTTTTTGAAAAACAAAAACCATATCTCATATACGATCCAAAAATTAAGATACCTAATCTGATAATAATAAAAGTTTAAATTCTTGATCCAATATTTTGCTATCGGGTACGATTAGCGTTAATATTTTAAATCTAACGAAAACTCGACAACGATCTGACAAGCATTTATTCTTTTTTCCAATTAAATACATTTATCCAAAACCTAAATTACTCCTACATTGTTTAATAATTAACTTATAAATAGAATACATAATAATATTATCAATAAATTAATTAGTCAAGAACATGTGTGGTAAGAGCATCTCTAATGGTTGTAGCTAGGGACTTGCTTCCAATTTAGAAAATTCCCTAGCTATTAGCTTGACCATTTGAGCTAAAAAATGAAATTAGCTTGATTAAGCAAATTAGATTTTCCAAGCTAATTAACTTGAAAAAAACTTGTCAAAAATAGGCCATGGGTTGATACATTTATAGATTTTAATTTTAAAAGCTAATTAAGAAATTAAGGCTCATTTAAATCACAAGCTACTAACTAACCATTGAGGCATAAACTATATAGTTACAAAATGCATTAGCTTAAAATCTTATAGGGCATAACAAGCTAATTACTAGTTAACTTACCATTAGAGTTGCTCTAATGTTGTTATTTTTGTTTAACTATATCATAATTACTAAACTTTAAGGTCTTACTTTTCATATATGGATATGTCAATATACATTATTCGCTTCAAAAGTTCGAGAGCCCAAATTTCAAGTACCATTCTTGTTGGTTTGATTCATTAATATCATTTTGTAGTGATATTGGTTATAGGATACCCGATTTAGTCACGATAATGGTTTGTATACCCGACCCATGCTCATATACAACTCACCTTGACCTATATATAGGATGGTCATGATTATCATTGAAAGTGCAACTGCTACTCAATAAGTGGGGTTACAATTAGTATAGTAACAATTAGTATCCTTTTAAAAAAATTGTTTAAGATGAACTATTAAATTTTGGATATGTGTAGTGAAAATACTTAAACAATAAAATTAAAATGAAAAAAAAAAAAAAAAAAAAAAACCCCCACACATAATTACCATAAGAATTAACTCAACTCAAAGCCTACGTCCTCTTTACTCTTATTAATCTGCTCCGAATAACAAAAACAAGTACAATGATTGTAAATCTAAACATGAGATGGACTATCCCCCATTCCTAACTCTAGATGTGTAACATTCGCACTTGCGTTTGACTTCACAAACGCTACTCAGTCACTAAAATTGATCTTTGTGACCCAGCCACATAAAAAATACTCTGCTTTCTCGCAAAGCTAAGGTAAACGACGAACAATAAATTCCTATAATGGTGCGCATTAAGGTGAATAAAACTTACGAGTTATTTCTAGGGAGTCTTTGAATTGAGCTTTTCAAGAATAACGTCTTTCTTATTCGTAAGTAAAGCTTATAACCTAAAATGAGTATTAAAGATATGATAAATAGCTTTGAGAGATGAACTATTTCATGACCAAAAGTTTTTATCTTGGGGTATTGATACTCAAAATATACATGCATGTCGTGGAAAGTATATCTTTCACATTAATTTGTTACATAAATAGAATCAAAATAATATTCAAAGATATTATACGTAATAATTCATCTCTTAAATTGTACAACTGCAATCTCTTAGTAAACAATATATACTTTGCTGCAAATACTTTAAGGAAGTTGATATGCTAAAGTCTTATCACCGACCGAATCAAAAGTAATTTTAGAGTCCACTTACAAAGTACTTAGGGAAATAAGGTCGAATCCATAAGTATACATTATCTTTTGGAAATTTTTCATATAACTACCTTTTAAATCTTGTTTTTTTTTTCAAAAAAACCACCTTTTAAAAAAATGTTGTTAAACACCACCAATTTTAAATAATATGTTGCAACATACCCCCAACTGTCTGAAAGCGGATGTTAACCACTTTCTCCGACGTTAATCTAGTCACGTGCGTGACACGTCACTATTAATGAGCCCTAATTCCCCCTTGTTTTTCTTTTTTTCTATCTCTTCTTTCGATTTTCCTCTTCTCCTCTATTTCTCTTTCTTTCTTTTTCTTTTTGTTCCTCCATTGTTGATTGTTGTTGCTTCTTCTTCACAAATCAAGTGGTAAGTTTTCTTAGGAATTTTTGTAAGGAACCCTAATTATTGTTGATTGCCGCTGCTTCAATTCTTCCACCAACCACGAGTCATCCACCACCCACAATCCCCTCTCACTGGTCGCCCACCGCCCACAATCTCTACCCACAAGTCACCCACCACCCATTTACCCTACCTCCCTAGCAAAACCCACCCAGCCAACCCAACTACAAAGCCACCCCAATCGATCGCGAAGTAGCTTCCTACCCCCATTCGCCACCATCACCTCGAAAAACCATCCAAGAACAACCTACCCATCATAAAACCAACCCACTTCCCTTCAAAACCCCAGATCTAAGTGGCAATTCGATGAGGGAGAAAAGGGGTTGTGACTTGACAAGGGAGGGAAGGGAAACAGAGGAGGTGAAGAGGGAAATTGAAAGATAAATTGTCATTTGGGGGAGAATTAGGGTTCATTAAGGGGGAAGTTGAATGAAAAAATGTCATTAGGGGGAAATCAAAAGAGTAAAATCAGCAACTAGGTCAACGCCGGAGAAAGTGGTCAACATCCACTTTCTGGCAGTTGGTGGTAAGTTGCTACATTTTTTTAAAAATTGGTGGTCTTTAACAACATTATTTTTAAAAAGGTGGTTATATGCAAAATTTCCTTATCTTTTTACTCTTAATTATTAATCTAATCTAGATTATTAGGAGAGAGTGAATTTGTATGATTTTACTAGAACAATAACTAAACAAAAAAATAATATTAATGATAAAGGCGTAGGGTATAGGTTCACCAATATATAATATTTCAGGACAAAAAAACAAGAATTAACAATCAACAATGCAAAAAACCAGAGTAACATGCTCTCTCGAATCAATATTAATCATAGAATGAAATTACATGCTCTCGCAATTGTTAATTCCAATTCTGGTGAACTAGCCTTAATATCAAGTTTACACCTCTCGACCATTAGCATAATATTGCAATACTAATTTAATCGAACTTGACCAAATCTAATTGAATAGAATTAAATCAATCAAAAGGAGATTAACATGCATGCATCATATCCCTAAAACCACTAGAATTAAACTACTCACACATAATTGAAGCTAATTAAACTAGTCCAAACAATCAAATCCAACATCATGAAATCAATAACAAGAAATTTAAGGAATTTAAGGTAAAAAAAAATAACATCAAAACTAATAGAAATCTAATCTGAAAGCTTGTATGTACCAAGAGTATGAAAAGGGATTAAGAGCTAAACTCTAAAAACTAATTGTTGGAATTAAAACTAGTCAAAACTTAATAATGAAAAAGCGTCCTAAAAATGAGTTTTTATATTATAATAAACAAATTAGTTTAAGCTTTAGGTCTGGAAAAACATGTACGCCCGATCGGGCCCGGCTGCAGAAGTTGTTCTTTAAATGTCGTTTCTCTTGATCGGTCTTCATCATGTTCGATCAGGCCCGAATTCCTCTAAGGCCTCCCAAGTGGATGAACTTTGAGCTATTTTCTTGGGCCCTTGAATTTGGCCCCTTGACTCTTGATTTAGGCGTCAACAAATTTAACTTCATCAATTAAAATCCGAGGTCCATTATTCAACGAACCATGCCCTTAATCATCAAACCAAATTTCTCTAGCTCAACCTTGGAATTCAAAAGAATCATGATTTGATCTTCAAGTTTCAAAATTCAAGTGGTCATATAAAATGTGATCAAACTCCAATGAGTCAATAGTGGTCCAAATAAAATGAGAATTGTCACAAAACCACATATTCCTACAAAATAATATATATCAACTCTACGAAAACACTAGAGTACGTATATTAGTAAATAAGCATAAATATGGCGGCAGGACAAAGGATAAAATTATATACTTCTTCTATTCCCCTAATATTGCAATAATTATCGCTTAAGTAAGTTTCACAAATATTGCAAATTTACCATTTATGCAAAGGATATTCGCCAATTAATGAGAAATGTTCAAGCTTATGTAAACATAATTTATGTTGTGCCGAACTGGTAGTGTTATGTACTAATTGGTATCACTATAAATGGGCCCATTTATAAAAACATTTAGCCAATCTACTCAACTATTCATGAACACTTACGATACATAAACACTAACTAAGAAAAAAGTCTAATCTTGTTAAGTTTCCCCTAAATATAATAACTTTGATCCACTTCTTTCTTGAGCTTTATCAAGATGGCTGAAAATTTTCAAAACTTAGTATGACCAGTCGTTCACAAATTAATAGTTCAGTTGTTTGTCATCACTTAAAACCTTTGGAACCTGATAGACACTCTCTGTGTGCTTTAGAGAGAAAGAAATGTACATGAGAATATTTTAGAATTATTCTTCCCTTGGTATTAGCAGTATATGTTGACATGTTCAATATTTATGTTTATTCATCACATGCTTAACGTGTAAAAACTCCATAATTTGGAGCAAATATTAGCTTAACTGGCCACTAGGGGTTTCCTTGTAGAAGGATTTTTAGTGGTAAATAATAGGTAAAGTCGTATCACCTAATAAAATAACCTAGTGTCCACTAACTATAATAAATAGGGAATTAGGGTCAAACCCACAAGAGATGAATATTCTACAATTGCCAATCAAAAGGATTTAGACTAGGTAAAAGGGCCTTGGTTAAAGAGTGCTGAATAACAAACTAAGAGCAATTAAGTCAATTTACATGAATAAATTCAAATAAAAGCTCATAACATAGGCTCACTATCAATGAATATCAGCTTTTGAGAAAGTACTCCCTCCGTTTCATATTAATCGCAACACTTGGGTGTTCACAAAGTTTAAAAAAATTTATAGGATGGGGCCTAAAAGAGGATTTTTTATAATATGAAGTATTGTTGGTGGGAGAGAGAAATAATAAAAAAAAAAGTAGTATAAGTGGGGTTGGTAGGAAAGAGAAATAATAAAATATTTGTAAAAGTGGGGTTAGTGGGAGAGAGAAATTATTAAATAATGGTGGGTCCTTTCTAAATATAGATTTGTTGCAATTAATATGAAACAGAAGTAAATAGAAAGTGTTGCAATTAATACGAAACAGAGGAAGTATCACATAAGCATAAATAAGGTCGTCCTTTTTTGGTCAGTAATTTCTCTCAAATTGAATTTTTTCCCTTATATATAATTAATTTCATCCCTCTAGCATACTCTCGCAATTTACTAGCTAGATTCATTCTAGCTACTTATTATTGCAAGTCTAACACGGTGTTTCTGCCTCTCAACACTGTATAGTCATTGTTCAACTAATCAATCAATAATAACCAATAGTAAGAAGATATCATAAGTTGATTGAAATTCAATTCAACACAATAAAAACGACAAAAGATATGATCACAACAAATAAAAATTAAAACTTGACTGTTAACAATGAAAGAAGAACAACAAATATGAAAGTTACCTTTAAAATTATTATTAAAATAAAATCTAAATTCAAAGTGCTAATAGAAATTTTGAAATTAAGAATTAAAACTTAGTAAAGTGCTTTTTAGAGCTAGAAGGTACAGAATGAAAGATAAATTACAAGGTTAACAAACCCTTATTTATAGGGAAGGCTAGGAAGATGATTATATAAGGACCTAAATTGAACCAACATAAGTCAAGATCCTACATAATTGGGATGGTCTTGCCCGATTGGTGCGTGTGCAAGCTTCAAGACTAACCTTCAAACAAGCAACGAACTTTTCAAGGCTATAAGACCTCCCCAATTGGCACCAGGCTTCACCAAGTAAGAAATAGAAAAAAATACTTCCTAGTTATGCTAGGTCTCTTCTTCACCCCATGAGCGAACCTTTGCTCGGTGGCACCGAGCAGCTCTGCTTGAACCGGCAAGTGGGGATAGTTTCCACTTTGCTCGTTTGTCCTCACCGGCTTGCATTCTAGGCTTCTCATGACTCAAACTATCCATTAGTGCATCAATTACTCCATGTGAAGCTTGGCAAAACGCATAACTCTTGGCCTCTTGCAATGATAGTTTGAAGTAGTAGACAAATGATAAATCTCCAACTCCAACATGATTTACACAAACACGTAAAACAACATTATGAGGAGAAATTTCTATGAAATGGAGGTCAAAATCACTTAGAAAATGCCATGAAATGGAGGTTGAATTATATAAAATACTAAATTAGCTCCCATGCGATGCACCGATATAACACAAAGAATTTGTGAGAATTTCTATAATTGCGTAATTTTTCTAAGACGTTATACAAACTCAAATATATTAAACCCACAAAAATAACAAATTAGACAA